>NW_027397191.1:13804-51955 GCF_003265705.2 Callorhinus ursinus | reverse complement strand
ACCTTGCGGTGGCGCTTGGCGCCGCCCTTGCCCAGGCCCTTCCCGCCCTTGCCGCGGCCAGACATCTCCGGGAAGCCGGACAGCGGAAAAGTGCAGCCGGGGCGCGCAGCTCCTTTTTATAGGCAACCTCTGCGGACCAGAGTGAAAACCGGCAGAGCTGTGGCGGGACGTGCCTCTGGGTTGGAGGAGGGGATCTGGAGAGGCACCGCCCGCTGCCGTGGGGCTCCCTTTTGTTCTCCGAGCGCTTTCTAGCCTCAAGACCTAAGGCTATTTTTTTCTCCTCTTCTTATGTGTTTCCCATTCCATCCTCGTGAAACAAGGCAACTTTAACACTGTAGATACATTTAAAAAAGCGCAGAGAATAAAATATGCTGTTTTTATCTGCACGTATATGCATACATTTTCTTTTTCTAACGGTATTTGCACAGACTATACCATTTTGTAAAGGTTTTCTCTTTGTTATGGGGGGGGGGAGGGGAGAATATGCTCCAAACACTAACTTCCTAGAAGTAGAACAAGGTGTGCTAATAAAATAGAGAACTTTAAGATCTTCCAGGTGTGTGGCTAAATTCTCTTCTACCACCAAAGGGGTACCAGGTTTCATTTTCAACAGCAATTCCTATTATAACTTACTCATACTGAGTAGAACCGATTAAAAAAAATTTTAACTATAATAACCCAGACTTGGTTTCTTGTATAGAGAATTAACTTTTTAAAAATGTTAACAGGCTGGCTAATCAGTACAACATATTATATATTTTCTCCACTGATTTGAGGAAATTAATTGTTCATATATTGAATAGTTCACTTACTCCTTGAATTTTCACTGTTCTGCTGATCAGTCTGTACTGCTGAAGTATTATAGTTACTTGTAACATTGAAAAATATCTTAGTATTTGGCTATACATTCATTATGGTAAATTTGTTAGCTTTGAAATATTGTGTCCTCCTAACCTGAAAAATACTGAATCTCTCCATCAACCTAGGTCTTTAAGTGTTTAATCTCAGTAGCGTTTTTTTCTAGATAAAATATAATTAAAGACATTTTTTTAAACTTGCACTGATTACAAGAGCAATTAATTTGTCATTAATGAACAAGTAGAAAATTCAAATGCAGGGAAAAGAAAGTATACTTTGGTCTCAGAAAATCTTTATTAAAAGAATATACTTAATATTATATACTTAGTTAAAGTATATATATATAGACAATTTTACTATTGCTTAAATTCTGAGAAAATTTAATCACTCTTCAGCATTAGCTTGTAATCCCCTTGTTATCCAATTATTTTCTTGCTATCGTTTATTTCAATGAGTTACTTTTAGCAGTGTTACATTACAGTATTTCCAAAGTATCCCATTTAAATTTCATAAAATATATAAAAATAATTTTTAAATGTCATTAAAATATTGAGAATTTTTTCTGCATTTATGTTGCAATAGAAGAAAACTTGCCAAACACTTGAAGAAACAAAACTGATTCAGACAGTGGGAGGCGAATTCAGTATATTTTATAAAGGGGGTTAGCATAGGTTAGTTTAAGGGCAAATACAAATAGAAAATAAGAGACTGACTTCTCCCTGAAGGTCCCTCTATTTTCTTTTTTCTCTTTCAGAATTTCTTTCTCTGTCCTTTCCAAATGTAGGTAAATCCTTTTGACTGCTAAATAAGTCTTTGGCCAGCCTCTTAACTCAGGAACTTTCCTCACGGATCTTTGAGTCCTTTATTTTGAAGTGTCATCATCAAGGAAAACAGCACTCTATTTGCCAGTTTCTTGAAAGGGAAATTTAGCTTCAGCTGGTATCTGAGTCCACATTGCAAATCCTACCTAATGTAAAGGGTTGTATCCACTTAGCTCTAAAAAAGTGAGATTTCTTTCTGTCTTTGCCATTTCTTTAGAAGATTGCCAGTGATGAGCATAATCTGGCTTTATGCTTAGTGAACAATAACATCGTTTTTTTTTCTTCCTCATATTTCCCCAACGTTAGTTCATTGGAATACATTTTACAGACCCTACCTTCTCTACTTTAAAAATCAGTAAAATTCCCATCAACCAGTAGCCTCCCTCTTTATCTGATTTCATGGATATTTGCATAGCCACTAGTCATGATAAAAGGTAGCAATGGATGGATACCTGAAAAGTTGGTCAGGCTCTCTATAGTTTCTGAAATTGATAGCCAAAGGTATTTATTTTTCTATAAACCTACAGTATATTATTTTACAAAAATACAAAGCCATTTGGGCTGTTTTCTAATACTAACTGACTTTAATAGATCAGGATAAACTTCATTCGAATCAAGGTATTTTCCATGTATCTTTCACAGTTAAGGGTAGCTGAATATGCCACCCAAACTATGCCTCTTTGTCATAAGGATCATTTTGAACTGATTATTTTTGAGAAATGGCATATACAGGAGTATGTCTGAAAATAGAAGTTACTTTTTAGTAAGAGACATTTACATTTATAAAGGAAATTGGCATTTCTAAGTACCAGGAAGGAGGACTCTAAATTACAGGAGAATTTTAATGGAGAAGGCACCTACTTTAATGTATATATCAAAACTTACCCTTGTTTATCTCGTTTTTCCTGGTATTGTCTCATAACTGTCACCCCCCCCCAACACATACTCCTTTCTTTTGTCTTTAGCTGAAGATGGTATATAAGGGGGTAGCTTGGCCATCTTGGGGAGTTTATTCATTTTTCCTATCTCGCATGTCTACAGGAGGTATACATGTTGATAAAATTTTGGTTGTTTTTCTCTTAATAATCCCAAGAACTGAAACAGGTAGAGGGAAAATTCTTTTTTCCTCCGTGACACAGGACACCTCACAGCCAGCGGCAAGCTTTCTTAGTCACACTTGTAAAGTACATCCTGTGCCTACTGCTTGCTTTAGGCCAAGCTGCCACTGTGTCTCGGACTTCCACTATTTAGGCTAATTTATAGCCTTACTTCTGAGCTTTGTATTCACCACACACTTGCCTTAATGAACTTCCAAAGTTATGTAAGTTGGGTTTATGCCATTCCCGTGTTCAAAACTTAGAATGGTCATTTAGAAGGATTTGCAGAACTCCGCTTGGCATGATCTGACCTCTGCCTGTGTCTGTGAACTCACTTTCTACCCTTATTCCCTCTGCTCTTGATCTTTCTTACACATTCTTGACCGTAGACTTGATCTTTACCTTCTTTACGCTCTGTGATCCTGCTGAAACACTTCATGTACATGATGGCTTCGGGTATTTGCATTATCTTCTTAGAAGACTTCTCCCAGCACACCTGGCAGAATGGCTATAACCAGTAACACAGGAAACGACAGATGTTGGCGGGGATGCGGAGAAAGGGGAGCCCTCCTACACTGTTGGTGGGAATGCAAGCTGCTGCAGCCACTCTGGAAAACAGTATGGAGGTTCCTCAAACAGTTAAAAACAGAGATACCCTATGACCCGGCAATTGCACTACTGGGTATTTACCTGAAGGATACAAAAATACAGATTCAAAGGGGTACATGTACCCCGATGTTTACAGCAGCATTATCAACAATAGCCAAACTATGGAGAGCACCCCAATGTCCATCGACTGGTGGCTGGATAAAGAAGTTGGCATATATATACAATGGAATATTACTCAGCCAGAATGAAATTGGAACTAGAGGGTTTTATGCTAAGCGAAATAACTCAATCAGAGAAAGACAATTACCATATGGTTTCACTCATATGTGGAATTTAAGAAACAAAACAGATGAACATATGGGGGAAGAAAGGAGAGAGGCAAACCCTAAAACAGACTCTTAACTATAAGAAACAAACAGGGTGGCTGGAGGGGAGGTAGGCAGGGGGGATAGCCTAAATGGGTGATGGGTATTAAGGAGGGCACTTGTGATGATAAGCACTGGGTGTTGTATGTAAGTGATGAAACACTAAATTCTCCTCCCGATACTAATCTAATATTTATACTCCATGTTAACTGGAACTTAAATAAAAACTTGAAACAAACAAAAAAAGGATACTTTCCCCAAAAGAACAACATAATTTACCACCAGGTATGATTCAGATCTCTGCTTAAATACTCATCTAGTCAGAATTTTTCTAGGATCATTGTATTGGTTTGACTCATGTTCCCGCTCTTACCCCCAGTTTATGTCTACCTGGTTTCCTCAGAATGTCACTGTATTTAGAAATAAGGTTTTTACAGATGTAATTATTAAAGATCTTGAGATTTAGTGTGGGCCTTAAATCTAATGACTGGTGTCCTTACCAGGGGGAGGGGAGGGCACAGAGACAAGCAGGGAAGAAAGCTCAAGGAAGATGTTGGAGATGAGCCGCCACAAGCCAAGGAACACCAAGGATTCCTATCCACCACCAGGAGCTGGGTGCGAGGCATGGAATTTCTCCCTCAAAGCCTCTAGAAGGAACGCAACCCTGGTAACTCCTTCATCTTGAGCTTCTGCTAAGCCATCCAGTTGGTGGTAAATTGTGACAAGCAGCGCAGGAAATGAGTATCGTCACCCAAAAGGGAAGACTCACAGCTGCACCTGCCTCTCCACAGTCCATGAACCTGATAGCACTGATCACAACCTAAAATTTAATTTTTTTTTTAAGTTCATTTTGTTTCTTGCTGGAATATAAATGCTCTGAAGGCAAGGAAATTGTCTTGTTCCCTTTGCATGTGCAATGTCTAGGGTGTGTCCTAGGACAGTGGTCAAAGGAACGAATGACTTCTCTTAAATAGGTGATATTTTTCCATTTCATGGAGAATTTTATAATTTATTACCTTCTTCATTGAATCTCATGTTTCCAAGTTGATGCTACCATAATTTTGAGTCTAAAATGTGTGTGATGTGGGTGCCTGGGTGGCTCAGTTGGTTAAGCGACTGCCTTCGGCTCAGGTCATGATCCCGGAGTCCTGGGGTCGAGTCCCGCATCGGGCTCCCTGCTCAGCGGGGAGTCTGCTTCTCCCTCTGACCCTCTTCCCTCTTGTGCTCTCTCTCATTCTCTCTCTCAAATAAATAAAATCTTAAAAAAAGTGTGTAATGTAAAATAAATGGCATATTACAAGTGTAGTTAGCGTTTCATTTTTGTGTGTTTCTTTTTTAAAAAGAAAACCACAGGCCCAAAATGGCTTCCCTTAGGTTAAGGCCCCAGGTCAGCAAACCAGGGCTTAATACCTAATCGAATTGCAGTTTCAACCTTCTCCAGAAATGTAAATTTTGACCAATCAGAAATTTTCTGGTAAGCACCAAAGAGGTAATCTGTCCCAGGGACCTCCTTTGCTCCCAAAAGGAAGGTGAGGTGATCTGCGTGACCAGACCCCCTGGCCTTTCCGCTAACAGGTGATCTGGCCTGAAACGACCCTTTTTCTTTTGTTTATACTTTCTTGCCTCACCCTTCTTATAAAACATTCCATTTTATATATTTCCTCAGATGCTGCCCAATTCGTGAAGCATTTAATGAAGTCAATTAGATCTTCAAATGTACTTGGTTGAATTTTTTTAACAGGTTATTGGCTCGTACGGTCTATTTTGCTTGCCTACTTGGGTGTTTTAGATCTGATGAAATTTGGTACTGAATGCTGCAATCACCGTGAACATGTGTCTTCGTGCCATTTGATCAAATAGCTCTTCGGAATAAACCCATAGAGGTTCATCTTAACCAAAAAAATTTTTTTAAGATTTTATTTGACAGCGAGAGACCAGCTGATCTCTTAGCTCAGGCAACAGACCCGAAGGGCGGAGTATCCCATGATGGAAAGTGGAACTACCCTCAAGCATTAACCACCACCCAGACCAGTCTGAACTTAGCCCAACTCCACAGGTGGGCCACGGAGCGACCCACGCAGTGACTTGACAGTCACCTGTACCTCATTATCATACTGAAATCTGCCCAAGGAGGGGTGCAGGGCTCGTTTCCGTAACACGCAATGTGCGTCTAGGCATGTTTACGGTGCATGTGCAATCTTATGCCACCTCTACATTCAACGAGGAGGCCCGTCTTCCTACTCATCCTAACCCTAAATAAAAGGAACCTGTTCCCCCTTGCCTGGGGAGTCATGGCTTTGGAAGTTATCCCCCTGACCTCCTTATTTGCTGCAGATAAACTTTCCTTTGTGCGACAACTTACCTGGTGCAGTTTTTACTTGAGAGAGAAGAGGGGGGGAAGAGCAGAAGGAGAGGGGCAAGTGTGACGCGTGCTGAGCGCCCAGCCCAGGGCCGGCTCGATCCCACGATCCCACGATCCCACGATCCCACGATCCCACGACAGGAGACCATGGCCTGAGCCGAAACCCAGAGCCAGGTGCTTAACCGACGGAGCCACCTGGGGCCGTCGCTGTCTGTGACTCCCCAAGAAGTGAACTCACACATGAGTTCCGTTACAACGATAGAGGTTTTGGGTGTGTATTCCGTTTGCTTTCAGATGTTATTCCACATGAGAGAAATCCAGGGCTCCTGTTTCCCTTTGGTTTGGGTTGCAGCCCACAAATTAGTGATGAGGGAGCAGAAGGCTCGCTGAGGACGAAGCAGCAGCTGACACCCTACCCCCCCCCCCCCCCCCCGTGATATATGTGACATTCCTCAGGCACTCTGGGCTGCCCTAAAGGAAAAACAAATGGTTCACTGATAAGATCACAGTCCTGCAGGACTGGAGTCTCCCTCAGTTTGCAAATGTCGGAGTGATTTACAAGGAAGAGAAGCTTTCTCATCAATAGCCTAACTTCCAGAGACCCGTACCTGGGTTCCTGAAGCCCTAACATCACCCTCCCCTCCATAAAATTAAGGGAGGCTGAGGCGGAAGGAAATGTAAATAAAACTGAATTTCTTCTAAACCCGAAGCCCACTGACAAGGACGTGTGATAGGAGGAACGTAACATTCCTCCAGGAAACCCCCAACCGTCTTCATGCTGGTGCCTCATTAGAGGGGAACCAGCCTTGGCTGGACGATGACCAGGCCTCCAGGAGCCGCAGGGTCTTTGGCGTATGACAGTCCTTCCGGGCTCTCCCCTCCCCAGCTGCCAAGTGTAAAGTCAACCACACGGCACAAACCAGAGCAGCTCTGCCTGCCCCTGGGCCCTGTCCCTGAGCTTTAATAAAACCACCTTTTTGCCCCAGAGACGTCTCAGGAACTCTTTCTTGGTCGTCGGCTCCGGACTCCACCCCACCGAACCTCACATATATTCTAAAACTTCATCATTACGGGACATAAAGGGAAAGGAGCAGAATCCAGCCCAGGCAAGGGCAGGTCATCAGGCTAAAGGAAGGAGTGATCACCGTCCTTCCCCCTTCCCTCCCAACCTCCCCACCATAACCACGGGGTTTTCTTACTGTCTCTCTGCACTATTATAAAAAGTCCTCATCAAGCCTATGGAACTTGAAATGAGTACATCATCCCAACTGTCTGTAATGGATGTATAATATGTACAAATAAAAGAAAAAGTGCTCAATTACATTAACACAGAACATTAAATTTAAAATGAAAAAACAAAAAGCCTTAAAAGTAAAGAGAAAGCTTTCATTTGCTTTAAAGTTTTTGTTTAAGAAATGTTGTGTATCATTTAGAAATAATGCAGATTTCAGATTTTTTATTAATAGACCCAATACTGTACTAATACTCACAAAATATTAGCATTAGGTATTGAGAAGTAGCAGAATAGTCCACCCCAAAATATTCCATTCTGGCATAAGGTTGATTTTGAGCTGAAGGCATTTGAGATGAAGCCGATAGAAGAAACGCTCTTTGTCAGGAAGTAGATTTACAAAGCTGTCCCTCCTTCCCTCTACCTGGAAGGACAAAGGTTAATCCCAGTGTCAGAGTAGACAGTTGGGGAGGCCCTAACGGGATTCCTGGAGGCCAGCAAGGAGGCGGCCGCGGCCCGCTGTGGGGAAGACCAGAGGCCTGTGCTGGCAGCACCCACGAGAGGCCGTATCCCACCGGGCAGGCCCACGGTGGCGGCACCACGATGGGAAAGCCCTGAGCAAGTGAGGAAGAAAAGGCAGGAAACCCTGCTTCCCTCCCCAAGTAATAGATATTCTGTCGCCTAGTTAACAACTGTCAATAAAAGACAGAAACCCAACCCCCAGGACACACAGTTGAGCTCACCATGCTCTCACAACTTGAAAGTGTACTTTTGCTTGAATAAACTTTCCTGCTTGTAACCCTCATACACTGTGTTGTGTCTGCCCTTGAATTCTTTCTCCTGAGGAGACCAAGAGCCTTCTGCGACATCTTTGATACGGGTTGGGTCCAGACCTCAGGGCCCAGGGTCTCCCAGTTCACCCAGCAATACCAGTAGACAGCTTTAAACCTTTATCAATGGAGAAGGTGCCAACTTAAATCTACCTAACAAACTTTATTCTTGTTTTCCTGGTAACCTTCCCATAACTGACTTCCCAGCACCTTTTGTCTTCGGCTAATAGGGGCCGAGGGCAGGATGCCCCAAAGATGTGCCACTTTGCCGAGATGATTGTGAGCTGAAGACAATAAAGACCGTGTGGTCTTGAAAGAAACTTTTGTCCCTCCCTTAACTGCAAAAAAGAATCTAATTTGGGGTCTTTCCCAGAAGAGGATTATGAACAGAGATAAAAGTTTATCTGAGTGACCCATCTGTTCGGCAGGGCAAACATCTAATTACAAAACACCTGCTCTTCTTATTGCCCCATGAAGGTCATCTCCTCTCTTCGAAACCCCAGACCCCTTTTCCTTAGTTCAGAATGAGACAGACGCCGCCTTCTGCCTGTCTTTGGAATTTCCAGGTCTGTGTGGATTCCCTGTACAGATGCTATTAAATTAGACTTTTCCCTTGTTAATCTTCCTCATGTCAATTGGATTCTTAGTCCAGCCAGAAGGACCCTTGAAGGGGACAGGAATTCTTGCTCCCTGACAAGCTGAAGACAGTATTTAAGCGGTATTTCTAAGGCACCTTGGGGGTTCCTCGTTGTCCCCAGTGTAGCTGCCACGTTTACACGAGGTACACATGTTAGAAAGGAGACAGCAGGCCCCAAATGGAGTCCGTTGTATAAACCCACATCAGCAAAACAAGCTTTAACACCTAATCTCCTCCTAAGTCTCACTCCCGGATTCCCACGCCCACCCCCAGGAATGTAACCTTTCACCAAGTGCAATTAACCTAGACTGCTAGGGAGATAATCCATCCAGTGTCCCGGCCAATCCCTTGAGGAGGACGACCTTGCCTGAAACAGTGCATTCTTTGCTAATAATTTCCTTTTTCTGCCGCCTTTGCACCTTTAAAAGCCTTTTCTTTTCTATAGCTCAGCAGAACTCCTTTGTATTGCTGGATGGGATGCTGCCTGATCCATGAATCATTGGATAAAGCCAATCTGACCTTTAAATTTACTCAGTTGAATTTTTGTTGTTTAACAATGTTAATAAACTTCTGTGTGTTTTTCTCTTGGGAAAACTTTTATTACAGGGATCTCAGCCAAACACTCAGAAGAGTAGAGGAAAAGTCATTTTGCTTTCCCTATAATGGGAAGACATATTTAAGGACAGAACACGTAAATAATGAGTAAAATTATTTGTGTTACACAGCTTCTATAAAGCCCATCAAAAAGTCAAATATTCTATGGGGGGGGGTGCATCTGAGTGCCTATCATTATTAGATCCTGTTGTCAGCATTTATTTTTATTCCAAGAAGTCATATGTATACCAGGATTAGAAGTAGTTATATTTTACCTTAAAAAAAGTAAAGTACAAGAAATAGGAAAAAGGGTATGAATATTAATATGACAATAGACTTTAAGTGTTAAAGAAATCCCATATAGGAAGGGGTGCTTTCAGGGAAAAATTACAATTGGGTTGAAAAGTCATGGGTAGGTCAACCAAATATTAGAATAAGGGTTTTTAACCTGGAGTCCAAATACGCCACAATACCTCCAAGGATAAAAATCGTCAGTGCATGGTTGGGTGGGGGGTGGTAATGAGGAGAAACCCCATAAGTTGGGATGGGGAAAAATATAATTTACTTTTGACTGATCTTTAGCATTTCCCTTTATAATGAATTTAGGCCACAACCTTAGTCCCTGTGAGTTTGTCACCCAAAGGAAATCACAGATAATCTCATTTCTCATAACAATTGCCAAATTACCTTGAACCGTTATTTTACTTGTCTAATTACTGATGGCAATTGGGCTCACCAATATTGTATTATGTAATATGTTCACAGTTTAGGCACATATGTCAGTCTTAGCAAATTTATTCTTAAAAATATGTTGATAACTAATAGGATTTTTTCTTGCAATTTTTGCATTTTATGCACTTCAAATATTCTGAGAAGGATTTCCATAAATGTCAACAGGCAAAGGTGTCCATGGCATTCAAGAAGAAACCGCTAAGAATGCTTTTTTTCCCCCTTTTTGAGATTACATCATCAGTGAACGGGGAGTAGGAGGCAAGAATCTGTGCCTTGGGCAATAAAAACCGTTGGCAGGGGTTTTCCTTATTTCCTTACAAAAGCAACAAAAGTTAGGTGTGATGCACATCAATCGACCTTTCTCCATACCTAACCCTGCCCGCTGGGAGGAGGCCAGGGGTGGTCAGGAGCCCACCACACACTATACTCCATTTCTAAGCAGCCCTCTGTCAAAGCAGACCAGAATCCTCTATTTATAGTATTTTCCTTACTCGCACCTTTAAGTCTGTAAGACAGAACAGCCTTTGTGATTAGCAACACTTTACATTTCAATAGCACTAGTTATAGGAAACATTCTTTATATGTTAAGGTGTGACCAATTACGCTGTGGCAACAGCCTTGACGACTTCAGGCTCCAGAATGGTGTCATAGCTACCCATGTAATCCCAGTATTTTATTCATTTGGCAACATCGAGGGTGGTGGAGGGCAGTGCCTCAAAGCCTATGTACTGTTAGGAAAACTGGATGCGACTCTTGGCAGCCTTCGGATGGGGGAAGACTATCCTGCAGTGAAGCTCTCCATTGACTGGTAGGAGACCGGATGTCCTTGGGCATGATGGTGACGCGCTTGGCGTGGATGGCGCACAGGTTGGTGTCCTCGAAGAGCCCCACCAGGTAGGCCTCGCACGCCTCCTGCAGGGCCATCACGGCCGAGCTCTGGAAGCGCAGGTCGGTCTTGAAGTCCTGCGCGATCTCGCGCACCAGCCGCTGGAACGGCAGCTTGCGGATCAGCAGCTCGGTAGACTTCTGGTAGCGCCGGATCTCGCGCAGGGCCACCGTGCCGGGCCGGTAGCGGTGCGGCTTCTTGACGCCGCCGGTGGCCGGCTGCTAAACTCAGCCAGGGAGGCTTTTGTGCACCAGAAAACTTAATTGACAAAAGCTAATAGCTCCCTGTGGACGCTCACTGACTAGGTAAACAACTAAACAAGGTATGCAAGGAGTGTTTTCCAATTACCGCCAATTCTCAAATGGGGGAAAACCTATCGTTCATCGCAGGCCTAGGCTTTAATGTACTGTTCGGCTTTCAACCCGGGATACAGGATAGATGAGAATGGCTCAAGTTTTCTACGTTCCAGTTTCTCTTCTCATTTAGCATATAAAACACATGTTAAAGTTCTTTTCCAGAAAATATAAGTGGCCCTGAAAAGAGCCTTTGGTTTGGACTCAACTTACTCGAGCTACAGTAAATGGTTATATAGACCACTACTTGCCCTTGGCCTTGTGGTGGCTCTCGGTCTTCTTGGGCAGCAGCACGGCCTGGATGTTGGGCAGGACGCCACCCTGCGCGATGGTGACGCGGCCCAGCAGCTTGTTGAGCTCCTCGTCGTTGCGGATGGCCAGCTGCAGGTGGCGCGGGATGATGCGCGTCTTCTTGTTGTCGCGCGCCGCGTTGCCCGCCAGCTCCAGGATCTCGGCCGTCAGGTACTCGAGCACGGCCGCCAGGTACACGGGCGCGCCGGCCCCGACCCGCTCGGCGTAGTTGCCCTTGCGGAGCAGGCGGTGGACGCGGCCCACCGGGAACTGCAGGCCGGCCCGCGACGAGCGCGTCTTGGCCTTGGCGCGAGCCTTGCCGCCTTGCTTGCCGCGTCCCGACATCACCGCCCCACACACACCGCGAGCAGCTGCCAAACCTAAAGCGCCAGCCCAGCACTTTTTATAACCCTGTTGGGCGCCAAAAGGGAGGTTGTGCATTGGCTAAGACTGTGGCTTCGTATCGCCCAATGGAAATGCAACTTTGCGATCCTTGCGTTCCGATTGGGCAGGACTAACTTCTGACGTTGGGTTGAACAGTCACCAATCAGACGCAGGGTGTCATTTACGCCTTATTTGCATAAGGGCTTCTATATAACCCGGACAAGGGGCGCCTTGCTTACGCTGTTATTTCGTTTTTTCGTGAGCCCTTTTTGGCGTTGTCTGCAGCATGCCCGAGCCCGCCAAGTCGGCTCCGGCCCCGAAGAAGGGCTCCAAGAAGGCGGTGACCAAGGCGCAGAAGAAGGACGGCAAGAAGCGCAAGCGCAGCCGCAAGGAGAGCTACTCGGTGTACGTGTACAAGGTGCTGAAGCAGGTGCACCCCGACACCGGCATCTCGTCCAAGGCCATGGGCATCATGAACTCGTTCGTCAACGACATCTTCGAGCGCATCGCGGGCGAGGCGTCCCGCCTGGCGCATTACAACAAGCGCTCGACCATCACGTCCCGGGAGATCCAGACGGCCGTGCGCCTGCTGCTGCCTGGGGAGCTGGCCAAGCACGCCGTGTCCGAGGGCACCAAGGCCGTCACCAAGTACACCAGCGCCAAGTGAACAGTGAGTTGGCGGCAAATTGAAAACTAACGGCTCTTTTAAGAGCCTCCATATTTTCAAAGAGAGGGCTGCTGCTTGTTTTTATTCCGTGCTGAGCTGTAACTACAGTAATTGGTCTGCGAGGTACGGCAATCACTGAACAATGTCAGACTTTCCTGTCGCGATAACTAAACCACAAGAAACGTTACCAGGCCCTGGCAAAGGTCTGTAACGCCTTTGTGCAAAGTAACCGCTCTGAGCTTGTCACCGCCCCTTGGGAACTATTTTCAAAACGGCTCTGCCACCGGTTCTGATAACCGTTAGGATTAAGTAACTGGCAGAGAAAGCTAAGCTCGAAGCAAATTCAAATACACCCCAGTTATCTGCCGAGAGTAAAGAGCTGGGCGCGGGCGCAGGGTTTGCGCGGGCAGTTTGAATTTGCCGCCCTTCCTCTCCGCGCCCTGATTGGTTGCCGGCATCTGGGAGGCAACCGCGGGTCTGGATGCGCGGAGACCCCGGGCCACTCCGGCCCGCGAGCCCCGCACACAGCAGCCCCTGGAGGAGACATTCTCCCGAGTCTGAGCTGCTTTTCATTCTCCTCGTCTTTAGTGTTCTATCCTTGTGGGAATGACATTTATACTTTTCCTCTTGGAATTTTCGTTGGAGAGAAAGGAATTTGGAGGATGTCATAATCAGTGTGAGGAGTACCCATGCTTTATTTCTAATTAGGGTGCGCTTTCCCTTTGCCATATATCCATATAATGGAAAATACTACAAGACGAGACAGGACTGGGTTGGGGGGGGCGGCGGTCAAATGAAGGCAAAGAAGCTTGATGGCTATCCTAGGTTCTCCTGAAACAAAAATCAGTATCTATTGTAAAGTTCCTTTCGTTGGTATTTTAAATCCTATGTTTGACATCGCCTGGAACCAGTGAGGAAGAACACACTCCGTGTCAGGTTGTAAATAAGAACCCGTCACCCAACAATAGTATGTCTCTGGATTATAACTATTCAATATTCTGTATCTCTTAGCTTAAAAGCCACGATCTATAAAGCATTAGGAAGCTTCCACTATGGCTGGTTTGGGGTTTACGTAATTTTAAATGGATTTAATTTAAATCCATTACCTAGTTTATCTAAAACGGATCTAAATTTAATACAGTGGTAATGCCTTAAACAATATTTTGTTAATTTCAGTGTCAAATATACATTTCTCCTTTGTTGATTCAAATCCTACTCATGTTTCAATGCCCACTTCAATCTTGCCTGCTCTGAGATTTCCTTCCGTTTTTGAGCTTCTTCTAGCAGTTTGTTCAGCATTTGGGAACTGCCTCCATATATATGGATTTGAATTGCTACTAATTGGTTTGTTGTATGTTTCCACGTAGAAAAATATAGTCATGAAAGGAAAAACAAAGAAAGAAAAGAAAGTTCTTTCCTTCATCTCCATCCCACACTAATGATAACTGAGTATCTGTAAATAAACAGAACATAAATAATTTTAGTCACTTCTGTCATATGAGTCCCCGACCCTCTCCATTAATCCAAATAGTCAGATGATAATTTCCAAGCTAAATACTTTTTTTGCTGTTTGTCTTATAGGATACAGAAATCAGAATAAAAAGCCGGAATTTGTGAGAAAAGGACAGGGATTGAGACAGAAGATAAGTCAGAGGCAATAGTCCATTCCCAGATGAAAATCTGTAAAGACTAAGTTTTCGAAACTACGATGTGGAAAAGATCCCAGCTAATTCTCCTATTACTCAGAAAATTAAACTTAAGCCGTAAACAAATCAGGTAAATAAATCAAATTTTCATCTTTGGGGTAATCTGTACCTTGAAGGAGTCCCCTTGTAAATCAGGCAAGGTTTTGTTTTAATCCTTTCCTTGAAAAACAATTACCACTTTAACCATTGCTAAATCCGCTTCAGAAGAACTGGTTCAAAGCTAAACTAACAAGGTATATCATTGAAAAAAATGTACATTGTGAAATATCATATCCCAAAATAGGTATTTGTTGCTCAAAGTACTTATGACTATTTGACAGGTCTTCCCCAGAAATCACAAACCAGAATGATGCCTAGAACACTGTGTTAGAACTAGCTGTTTGTAAATAGCCTTTTTTCCAGTTACATCAAATGATTATATTTCATTTTTCTACTGTGTATGTATTTCTTTTTAAACTAATCTGCAACAGTTGTTGAAATCGAGGCACCCATTCCCTAGGGAATTAATAGAGCCCCACTAACAAAGTCTATGGACAGATCAGTGGCCCTATATCTAGATACCATGCAGATATCTCTTCTTCCATTATACCTTTGGTGTGTTAAAGTTAATTCCGTTGTAATATAACTTTGGTTAATTTTATTTTCAAGTTTTGATAATATGTGGTAAATATGCAATTAGTAATAACTATATTTACAAACTGTCCATTGATTTGAATGACTTATTCTAAGCTTTAATTTCAAAGTGTCACTTTTCTTGATATTGCCCCCAAATGTTAGATACACAACTCTCTTTATAGAGTTTGCATTGCATGAAGACATATTTGCATTCTGCACATAAAGCAAAGCAGAATTTTTTAATTTTAATAATAAAAAGGGATTCCTGAAGAACTTGTTTTGCACATTATTAACATTTTATCTCGTCTTTATAAATGAATCTGTTCTCATTTACTATGGAAACTATCCTATACACTTGACATTGGGAAACCCGATGAACATGTGGTTTGTGCTCTGGCACACCATCAGATCTATAAAACTATGATGTATACATCAGTATTTGATTGTCACATGGAAGCGATATATACCAGGCCCAGCCCGAGCAAGTACTGAAGGAAGAAAATAATTGTTAGAGCAAGTAGCTCGCACTCCAGTTATTTCTACTTCTGAAACATGGGTATGCTTTTTATTTTTAGTAACATGAGTTTTCTATAAATTGTTGATTGAGAAAGACTATCTAGGTTTAAAAGTAGGCCGTGGCACTTAAAATTTGCATTTACACGTTAATTTCTCTAGCTTTTTTCCTCATTTAAAAAGGGGGATACAGTAGTGCTTGTGATGAATTAATTTTGCACATGCCTAGAACCCTGCCTCGCGTATGGTAAGGATTCAACATACGGGGTGTCATATGCCGCTGCTGACGCCAGTCAGAGACAGTAATAACAACGTACCACTCAGGAGGATCGTGGAAGACAGGGAAGAAAGGAGGATCGCTGCCACTGGGAAGAAGTGGAGCATTGCCTCTCATTGTTTACTTTGGCTGGAAAGAGAAATGATCTAAGATATCGATCTAAACTGACTCGTGTGTGGCTGATTTGCCTGGCGAGGCAAAGATGTGAAGGCGACAAAAGTGGAGGTTTGTTGACAAGTTTTGGGGAACAGTGAGATGGATGAACTCAGAATGGTTCCAGAGTATAAGAATAACGTTGGCCTCAGACACATGAAAAAGTGCTCAACATCGCTCGGCATCAGGGAAATCCAAATCAAAACCTCAATGAGATACCACCTCACACCCATCAGAATGGCTAAAATTAACAAGTCAGGAAACGACAGATGTTGGCGGGGATGTGGAGAAAGGGGAACCCTCCTACACTGTTGGTGGGAATGCAAGCTGGTGCAACCACTCTGGAAAACAGTATGGAGGTTCCTCAAACAGTTGAAATTAGAGCTACCATACGATCCAGCAATTGCACTACTGGGTATTTACCACAAAGATACAAATGTAGGGATCCAAAGGGGTATGTGCACCCCAATGTTTATAGCAGCAATGTCCACAATAGCCAAACTGTGGAAAGAGCCAAGATGTCCATCAACAGATGAAATGGATAAAGAAGAGGTGGTATATATACACAATGGAATATTATGCAGCCATCAAAAGGAATGAGATCTTGCCATTTGTAATGACGTGGATGGAACTGGAGGGTGTTATGCTTAGTGAAATAAGTCAATCAGAGAAAGACATGTATCATATGACCTCACTGATATGTGTATCAGTGTGATTCCTCACTGATATGAGGAATTCTTAATCTCAGGAAACAAACTGAGGGTTGCTGGAGTGGTGGGGGGTGGGAGGGATGGGGTGGCTGGGTGATGGACATTGGGGAGGGTATGTGCTATGGTGAGCGCTGTGAATTGTGCAAGACTGTTGAATCGCAGATCTGTACTTCTGAAACAAATAATGCAACGTATGTTAAGAAAAAAAAAAGATAGCAGGAGGGGAAGAATGAAGGGGAGTAAGTCGGAGGGGGAGACGAACCATGAGAGACGATGGACTCTGAAAAACAAACTGAGGGTTCTAGAGGGGAGGGGGGTGGGGGGATGGGTTAGCCTGGTGATGGGTATTAAAGAGGGCACGTTCTGCGTGGGGCACTGGGTGTTATGCACAAACAATGAATCATGGAACCCTACATCAAAAACTAATGATGTAACGTATGGTGATTAACATAACAATAAAAATTAAAAAAAAAAAGAATAATGTTGGCCTATGTCAATGCCAGCCATGAGGTCCATGCTTCCATGGAAGTTCTCAGTAATCAGGCAGACACCACCAACAGTGTGCATGGCACTAAGTTTCTTTTCTCAGTACCTTCTTACTGCCCAAGCAATTTGTAAGCAAGGTGGCCCACAGAAGAGGTTATACAGGAGCTCTTCAACATAGACTCAGCTCCAGAGAGCTGACGCAGATGCTGACGCTGCCAAGCGTCCCAAATACTAGGACAAGTGTTCTTGGATCCATTTTGTCTTGGATGAGGCAGATACTGGACTTCACTGAGATAGACACTTATTCTAGATTTCGTGTGCTTCACTCTCAGGCCATTGCTAGCAAGCTCACCTATGAATTTCCTGAATACTTTATACCTCCTATCTCAAAACACTATTTTGACCCATTTCAGTACATCATAGAGAAAAGCTAAGGCAGCCCAAAGATGGCCCCGGGACTACCTAGTCTTCCCGCATAGCACAGCCTTCATGAGCAGCGGCCTCAGCAGTTCCTGGGAGACACTGTGGAAGCGGCATCTAGGAGGCTGGCAAGTTACTGGAGTCCTGCTCAGCTACATAACGTATAGGAACTGAATAGTGACAAAGAAGAGCCATAATTTCTGCCATTGCCAAACACATTGGTTAGAGAACAGAGAGGCGGAAATGGAGGGGGTCCCTCTGCTACGGGGCTTAATCACCGACTCGAACAACCTTCACTTTCCATCCTTGCGTCTCAGGGCTCACCCTGTTGAGTTTATTGGATTTTTGGTTTTTTGTTTTTAAAAGTTGTAGTATTCAAAGGAGGAATGCCTCTGCCTGTGGACACTGAGATGACTCCATTAAATGGTTCCTTTCTAATGTAAACTTAAAGCAATTTTAATTGGATTCACTAGCTGGCTTAAGAGCTATGCGGTAAGTCTTGACTTGAGGGATTTAGACCTTTGGATTCCCCTGTTGCTCAGTCTTCTCTAAGTTTTTGTTTTCCTTCTTCCCTCTTGCACTTTCTCTTTTTAGGAGGATGGGCAGCCGCTGGAACAGAGACTGTCTGAGTGTTCGTTAAAAGGCTGTCATAAAAAATACACAATGAAAGCCGGTCAACTTAGTCTCAGAGATCTTCAAATACAAGTTAAACTACGCTACTGTAAGTTACTATAAAGTTGATAAATACACAAAGTTTCAATAATTCTTAAGAACTGGTCACTTGATGGAATTGTTTTTAGATAACTGAGTTGAGAAAAATTGGCCTGTTACCCATGTTTCCTCCTGTGATATTTCACATATTTATCTATTGAACCTAATCACTGATTTTTCTTTCCTTCTCCGTTCATATTTTATTTAGGATGTCTTGGTGCCACATAACTCTATAAGTTACACAATATATAGGTGGCCTAACAATAGAACCAGGAGAGCAGTGAATTCTGGATTATGAGCTATTTTCTATAACTAAAAAGATTTTGCATGCTCTTAAAATGTGACTGAGACATGCAAAATGGGCAAATCATCATCATTATGGAGAAGCAATATGTGGAAAAGAGTATATTCTGGTTTTTGGTCATTGTTTATTTCTCAGCTTACAAAAATTCATTGCATTTCTGTATAACAAACTTTTTCAGAAATTATTAAATATATATATATATATATATATATAGAACCACATAATTGCTGCATTGTAGGGTTAAGAAGAAATCCAATGCTTTCAGACTCTTATTTAAAGGTATTAAGTGAAAAGATGTAGTATGTTCATGGATAAGAAATATTAAATAGCATAAAGATGTCAGTTCTTCTAAAATTGGTATAATTATTTAAGGTACTTCCAGTCAAAATCCTTATGTTAGTTTTGGAATTTGGAAGTTAATTTTCACATTTATTTGAAAAGCAAAGTGATAAAGAAAAAATCCAAGAAACTCTCAATGCGAGGTACACATGATTTAGTGATAAAAGACTTATATAATACTATGTGGTACTGCACAGAGATGGAAACATTCACCAACTGAATTAGATAGGAAGCCAAGGAGCCCATCTAATTTTTGGTTGAAATTTCAGAAAAGAGAGAGGTGAGATTTCAGGTTAGTGAGGAAAAGACGGGTGGCTCAAAAAAATTGATCCGGGCAACTGGTGATGGGGTGGTTGTGGGGGAAGACCCCTAAATGTAAATAGAACACCACTAAGGCCTTCCGAAAATAAAACAGGAAAATATGACTATAGAGAAGGACTTTTTAAACAAGAAACAAAGGTACCATGAAGAAGAGTGTTAATTATATATCTCATTAGAGAGGCATTTTCTCTTAAGCGATTTTGCAACATCAAGACTTCTAGGTTCTTTCTTCCTTAATGTGGGAAGGAGAAAATATTAGTCAATGTCAATTGAAAGTGAAGAAGGGATTGAAAAGTCTGTTTCCCCTGAAATCTGACCTTGACCTCTGAGGTCAGATCTTTAGGTTCAAACCTTCTTTTCTTTTCTCTCTCCTTCTGGTTCCTAATTCAGAATAATGAAAGTGTTAAGATATCTTTCCTATTTTGTCTATAGATACAGAAAACAAGTTTGTTTGCTTGTTGTGTAAAAAACTAAGGTTTTCAGAGGAAAAGTGTTTCAATTATAATCTTAAAGATGCTAACTTTTATGTGAATGAAATATGAATGGAAACTATCAGTAAGATACTACTTTTGTTTTTTAGGAAACTTCTCCCCGGCACCTTTCACAGAAAGGCTCTACAATGACAGTCCATGAACAATGAGAATTGCCATCACCCAGGTTATCTTTTCTCGACCCTTTTCCAAAGAGCAAACTCGACTATTTGGAGATTTAGTTAAGTGATACGAATTGAGACAGATTTGGGAGACACAGCCATCACTGGAATCCTAGTTCAGGAAAATCACTGTAAAAAAGTATTTGAGGCAACTGAGGGTTGTGGTTTTTTGTTTGGTTTGGTTTTAAAGCACTAGATATTGGATGATGTTACAAACGATCACTTCTGAGTTTTTTTCGGTGCAAGATTCTTGTATTTTGTTTACCTCTGTATCTGCTGGGACGTCTGTGACAATACTCGAGCCTGAAATGGCGAGCTTGTGTGCCCCGCCCGCCCGAGGAAGCGCGGAGAGCGAACCGGTGCCGGCAAGATGCTGGTACTCCCCGCAGATTCGGGGTGTGCTCCCAGCCTCCCCTGCACACCCCCCCCAAAGTTTTTTAAGATGTCGGATCTCCTTCACTTTTGGTCAACAAAGGGTGACACAGGGGAATCCAGACACGGAGAAATCACCACGACTTAAGCGAGGAACTGGAAGAGGGGTGCGCCGAGGGAAGTGTGTTACTGGAAGGCTCCTCCTTCCAGCCCACGTGCGGGAGAGCGCCGCACGCTGTCGCCACCTGCTGGCCGTTTGGGACAATGCAGATAAAACTTGGTTTTGTTGTATGGTTTCTATTAGGCAGTCAGTTGCAGGGGCTTCACAATTGCATACATAAAGAACACAAGAAGCAAACACAAGAAACAATCCTGCTCCCAACGTAGTCCTTCACCGCCCAGTAACAGGGAGCCACATTTACCAGTTTTGTGTGTAGTGGTCTGGAACTTCATACAAACACACACAGAAATGTGGACTCCTCCCCCCCCCAACACACACACTTTCATTTAAATGGCCAATGGTGATGTTCGCACGGTTCTACCCATTGCTTTTCTCATTGCCTAGCTTAGAACCCTTTCCTTAATAACTAGAGCGGCTGAAAATTCTCGGCAGGTGCACCCTAGTAAACTAAGAACGGTAACCCGAGGCCAAACCTGTTCCTACACTGGGAACCCCTAAAAGTGAGCCTGATGCTCATCTTTGAGAGGGCCGAAGCAGGTCAGGACAGCGGTGGGATGGGACCTCTGGGCTTCGTAAGGGGAGACACTGAGATCCTAACACCGAGCATCACCTTGTCAGTGGGGCCGTGGTTAATAGTCATCTTTTATCATTGAGCGACCCCACCCTAATTTCCTATTCCTACTTTCTACTCTATTTGTCTTCGTAATATGTACCAAGATCTGACATGCTGCATGTTTTACCTATTCTTTGGCTTCTCGTCACCCTAACACCCTCCCCACTAAAATGTAAGTTCCTTGAGAGATGTATTTTTCTGTTTTAGTCTATTTTGGTCACTACTTATATTTCCCAGCTTCTAGAACAGTGCCAGGCACAGGGCACATCTCTGAATAAATGAGTGAAGTCATATTCCTTGGTTCCACTGTTGCCAAATGGGAGATCCTCAACGACTTTTCTTTACTTCCTTTGGTGGATGATCCAGAAGATCAGGACCTTCCTTCATTAGGGAAGACCCGAAGCCTGCCAGTTTCAGGGCGTGAAGCTAATGGGAAATTCTAAATCCCCTTCTCTGAGACTGCTGCCTTCTGGATTTCCATTTCTCCTGGAGGAGAAACCCTGGTGTCTAAGGACGTCTCCCCTAGAGCCCCCAGAGGCCCATCCCACCCTGCACCTATGGTGACTGCCGCTCAGAGGCGCTGCTGTTCAGGATTTCCCTGCTCATCCAGCCGAGGGACCTCATGGCTCTCTGGGTGGGCACGGTTAATGTGTGCCTTTGCCTGGCCTTTTTCCTTCTCTTTCACTTACCTCCAACTCACTGCCTTCTGAAAGTTCCATCACTCTTTCACTGGCCAGACTATGAAGCAGGCCATCTGGTCCAATGAGTGAAGGCACACATGACTGCCAAACCTGTCTCCAGCCTCAACTTCTCCTTCCTTTAAATCTGCACTGGTAACCGTGTGACCTGGGACGTTCTTCAAAATACCACCAAAACCACCGCGCAGGGATCATCGATCACCACCGCCATTCAGGGCTGTGTGTCAGGGAACCAGAAAAAGGGAGTCACTCAGCTTGTTTTATTTAATCCAATTTATTATTTTTTTCACAAACATATACTATTATCCTCATTTTAGAGATGGAGCTGAGGCTGGGGCAGGGGTGGGAGGGTGTGGAGTAGCTTCCTAAAGTCACGTGGCAGATACCCGGCAAAGTCAGCGTTGACAAGCAACACGTGTTACCCCCAAATCTGCTTTCTCCACCCCAGTCCATGTCCCTCCCCCTCCCTTCTCCACGAGTGCTCACCAGCTCATTGAACATATTTACACAGCTGTGGGTTTCTTCATGCACCAGAAAGACATCCCCACCTGCAACGGCTTGCCAAATCTTCCAGATTTTGCTCCTGCAAGTTCTCTTTCTGTTCATTCATTCCTTCATCCAGTTGTGGTACACAGTGTTGTGGAGGAAATGCCATGTCACACAGAGCTCACCTCTGACTCCAGAGGCTGATAGAAGGCACATGGCCCAGCATCTGGGGCTCTTCCGTGTTGGGAATGTGCTCTGGTTTCTCCACCCCTGGTGGCCCCTTTCTGATGGCCCACAGCTAAAGAAAGAGACCTCAAAGCTCAGTCTGACCACGTGTAGGAGTGCTGACAATACTGACTCTGTTCTTGACTCCGCCCTCTTCGGGTTTGCAAGATGGCCTCTTTGGGGGCTGTGTTCCCAGCCCTTGGAGACTAATAGACATACTTTAGGAATGACTGCCAAGGGCTGGATGCAGCGGGTCGGGGGGCTTGCTGTGGCCTCCCATGAATCTATTAGAGATAACATAGTCTCTCCCCTTCTTGACACACAGATGGGGTCACAAGATCTAATTAAAGGTTAGCTGTCAGTTAGGTGCAGGTGACCCCTTTGATCTCACTACAGTGCCCTTCTGCGAGGCTCCCCCTTGCTCTATAAAATCTGGGGACTACCGTCTGGACTTTTCAGAAAATAGCCATGCAGCTGCCCTGTCTCATTTTCCAGCAGATTCTCCGTCAGTAAGTTACCCTGAGTAAAGTTCTGTATAAACTGTACGGAGCCCCCTGTTTAGTTTTCTAGTCTCAAAGCGCCTTCTCAGTTTGGGGCACACTTTACTGTCCCCTCCCCCACCACCTAACAGGCACGTCACTCCTCCGCCCCGAGTTCTTCAGAAGATCTTCTATCAACTTGACCTGCATTTCAAACCATGACTCGACACCATCTACAATTTCCCAGCTCATTAAAAAAAAAAGTCATTTCTACCACGAACGACTGTTTCATACCGAGTTACTAAACACGTTCTTTCCTCAGAAAGAAATTCCCATTCCCAGGTCTGTGGCCTCTCTGCTCTGTTCTTGCTTCAGCCTTACCCTTGTTCATTCTCGATTCCTTTGATCTGATAGAGTGTTTTCCTCTCTCCCCACCCAGCTCTTTCTTTAAACTTGTTTTGTGTTTTCGCTCTTTTGCGGGGGGGGGGGGGGGGCTGGGTGGGAGGGTGGCTTCTGTTTTGAACATCTCCCATCTCCTCAAGAGCAGTAACTATCACATTGGAACCTAGTGCACATTCCAACACCTAACACGTGGACTTCAGAAATTGGTGATTTGTCTTGGAGAGTGGAAAGAACTGGTTTTTTCTTTGGAACAACTTTTTATAGGTGTCAAGATAGGAAATAAGAAAACAATTTGTATCTCTCATTTTCCCTAATTGACAGCCTCCTCTGTTCAGGCCTTTGTGATGTTTTGTACCAAAGAGGTTTGTCTTGGTATGTTTCCTGCTGGAAACAAAATGTGACTTCTCAATTAAAAATTCCAAAAGTGTACTGGCATGCTCTTAAATGTTGTCCATAGGGTGCATATCAAATAAGTTATTTTCTAGGACAATAGCTTGTTGCTTTGCAATCCATTCTACTTACCTGGTAAGCAAAAGACATTGGATTCAAATCCTCACAGGATTTTGGTTTTGCATGTCTAGTACTTCTTGATACTTACTTCTTCCCACAAAACCTGGCCCTGGATTAAGCCTCATTTGCCTTATCTAGTCAGCTCCACACCTGACCTACAAGCACCTGGATAATTGAGAATAATATAATAGTGTATGATGGTGCAGGGCGTGTGGGTAGCTCAGTTAAGCATCTGCCTTTGGCTCCGGTCATAATCCCAGGGTCCTAGGATTGAGCCCTGAGGTGGGTTCCCTGCTCAGCAAGGAGTCTGCTTCTCCCTTTCCCCTGCTTGTAGTCTCTCTCTCTGTCAAATAAATAAATAGACTCTTTTTTAAAAAATGGTGTATAATGGTGCAATAAATAATAACTGCTGAATAAGTGCCTATTTGCCAAGAACTGTTTCAGGCATCTGGGAAGCAAAAAGGAGTGAGACATTACCCTTCCTCTCATAGTCTAATAGAAGAGACCAAAGATACTTTTATACTTAATCCCAATAATCCCGCTGCCAGGAACAGAAGTGATGTGTTCAGGGCCTTCCGCAACTCCACAGTCCCCGGCTCCAGGGACCTAGGACTGCGATCCCATTTGTTTCCATGCTCAGTCCTTCGGGCTCCCATGAACACAACCCAGGAAGAGGCAGAATGGCCTCCTCCACATAGAAATAGGACCAGACCCTCCAAACTACTTCAGTAAACTCAGAAATCATCCTTTGCCAGTTTCCTTCTATTCCATTCTGATAACAGGGCAGGTCACAGTGTAACACTGTGTTTGGGCTTTCCAGCATTATTTGATTCAAATACCATTTTGAAATATTTTTATTTATATGCTTGATTAAAAAAGTTCATCCTTTGTAAAATATCAAGCTGAGGATTAACAAACCATAGTATCTTTGAATTTATGTTTACATTAATTATGTTACAAAGTCAATACTTTAAAGTTTGTAGATTTGAATTCTAAAATTTCTTTATTGATTAAAAATAATATACACATGCTAAAATGTTCGATTGACTCCTAACGGCCTGGAAGTTATGGTAACATCTTATTAGGGCTAAAGTGTTATTTTGTACTTTAAGAATGCTTACAAGACAATTTCAGGAAATGCTAACAATTTAAAATTTAATGTCCCTGGTTACTTTTCAGTTGCTTTTAGTTTTTTGGGGTATTATAAGCTCCGTGAATATTTTTGTGTATGTCTTTTGGTGAACTTATGCATTCATTAATTTCAGGCATATAATTAGGAGTAGAACTGACAGTTTATAAGGTAGTCATACGTTTACTTTTCATAAGCACTGACAAATATTTTTCCAAAACAGAGAAACCAATTCAGTCTTCTCTCAGCAACGTAAAATGATTTTAATTGCTTCATATCTTTACCTTTATAACTTGTTAGGCTTGTTGACTGTTGTCCTTCTGAGAAGATGTGCAGTGGTATTTCGTTGTTTTAATTTGAATTTTCAGTTCCCAGGTGAATAATGATGTTGTATACCCTTTCATATGCTTCCTGTACCTTGAATGTCATTAAGTGGAGGAGATTATTTATATCTTTGAGTATTTTTTATTGGGTTATTTAACACTTATTTGTTGATTTTTAAGAGTCTTTTCCATATGCATATTTCCATATGGACATATCACTGACCCAACACAATTTATTAAGAAGACAACCCTTTGGGGCGCCTGGGTGGCTCAGTTGGTTGGGCGACTGCCTTCGGTTCAGGTCATGATCCTGGAGTCCCGGGATCGAGTCCCACATCGGGCTCCCTGCTCGGCGGGGAGTCTGCTTCTCCTTCTGACCCTCTTCCCTCTCGTGCTCTCTATCTCTCATTCTCTCTCTCTCAAATAAATAAATAAAATCTCAAAAAAAAAAAAAAAAGACAACCCTTTGCCCATTACACTTCAGTGTTTGTCACAAATCAGGTGACTATATACATGTGGGTATATTTTTAGTCCAATACCAATCACCCTTACTACCATAGCTTAAGATAAGGATTAATATTAATTTAATAGTCCCCCAAACTTGTCCTTCTTTTATGATTGTCTTTGCAATTTTCATAAGTATTAGATCAAAGGAGACATGCTTCCTAACTCAGGGGCTGGCAAATAATGGTGTATAGGCAAAATCTAGTCCATCAGCTGATTTGAGTAAAGTGTTACTGGAGCATGGTTATGGCAGTCACTTGTGAGTTATCTAAGGCTACTTTCTCGCTACAACAGCGGAATAGTGACAGAGACTCTAAGGCCTGCACAGCCTAAAATACCATCTGGCATCTTAAAGAAGATGTTTGTAAACCCCTATCCTAACTCATTTTATAACAGGGTCATCACTTTGATACTAACATCAGGCAAATATACTACAAACAGAGAAAACTCCTGACCAATATCCTTCACAAACATAGATGCAAAAATTCTAAACAAAATTTTAGACATTAAATCTATTCATATATTTAAAAAAATAATACAGCATGATCAAACATTCCTGGTTTATCCCCAAGATGTAGGGTTGGCTTAACATGAGAAAATCAATCAGTGTAAAACACTGCATTAACAAACTAAAAAAGAAAATTCATATGATCATCTCAACAGGTGCAGAAAAGCATTTGACAAAATCCAATATCCATTCCTGATAAAAACTCTCAGCAAACTAGGAACAGAAGTTCCTCACCTTGATAAAAGGCATCTACAAAAAACTCAACTAACACCATTCTTAAAAGGGAATCACTGTTTTCTCCCTAAGATTGTGAATAAGGTACCTATGTCTGCTCTCACTACTTCCACTGAATGTTGTGCTGGAAATTCTAGTTAGTGAAATCAGGCAAAAAAACAAAAACACAAGAGAGAGAAGGAGAAACTGAGAGAGAGACAGAGAGAAAGGAAGGAGGGAGGGAAAGAAAGAGTCATCCAAATTGAAAAGGAAGCACTTGTACTGAATTTAGAAAAAGCTAGTAGTACCATTGAGTGAGTTCAGGAAAGTCACAGGATGCAAAGTTAATATACAAAACACAACTGTACTTTTATATACTGAGAACAATCAGAAATTGAAATTTTTAAAAATTTAATCTATAATATGATAGGAAATATGAAATGCTTAGAGATAAATGTGACAAAAGATGTTAACTGCCTGTGCCATGGAAAATACAAAATGTTCCCGAGAGAAGTTAAAGAGGCAACTCAATGTGAAGATATAGTTTATACAGGAGTCAGGAGACTCATATTGTTAACATGTCAGTAATCCCCCAACTGATCTATAAATTCAACAAACCTAATTAAAACCCAGGAGTTTTCTTTGTAAAAACTGACAATATGATTCTAAAATTCACATGGAAATGAAAAGGATCCAGGATAGCCAAAACAACTCAGAAAGAAGAACAAACATGAGTGGCTCTCAACTACTTATTTCAAAGAATTATTATAGAAAGCCAAGCCACATGGTGTCACAAAACAGGCAAATAGGTCAATGGAACAGAATGGAGCGCAAGAATAAACTAACTCATGGGGCGCCTGGGTGGCTCAGCTGGTTAAGCGTTTGCCTTCTTGCCTTCGGCTCAGGTCATGATCCCAGGGTTCTGGGATCAAGCCCCGCATCGGGCTCCCTGCTCTGCGGGAAGCCTGCTTCTCCCTCTCCCACTCCCCCTGCTTGTGTTCCCTCTCTCGCTGTGTCTCTCTGTCAATTAAATAAATAAAATCTTAAAAAAAAAAAAAAAAAAGAATAAACTAACTCATATATGAACAACTGATTTTTGAGAGAGGCCCAAAGATAAATTGGTGGAGAAAGGATATCCTTTTTAATAAGCGGAAAAACTGAATATCCACACGTGCAAAAAAAAAAAAAAAAAGCCCATAGTTTACAAAAGCAACCTCAAAACATATCACAGACTTAAACGTAAAATGAAAACCACAAAACTCCTAGAAGAAAATATAGGAGAAAGTTTTGTGACCTCGTGTTAGGCAAAGACTTCTTAGCCATGACACCAGAGATACAATCCAAAAAGGAACAAATTGATAAATTGGGCTTTTTCAACAAAAAAAAATTTGCTCTTCAAAAGATAAGAAAATCAAAAGTCAAGCCACAAACTGGGAGAAATCTTTGCAAATTCACTCATTTGATAAAGATTGTATTTATAGTATGCTCAACATTCAACACTGAGAGAATGAAGGATCCAATTAAATAAATGGGCACAAGATATGAACCGACACTCCATAAGAAAGTATGTGATTGTCAAATAACTACAGGAAAAGATGTTGAGAATCATTAGCCATTAGGGAAATTCAAATTAAAACCATAACCAAAGACCACTACACACCTACTAGAAAAGCCAAAATTAAAAAGATTAATCATGCAAAGTGTTGGAAAGGACATGAGAGAACTGGAACTCTTGTAGTAAACTTGTGCTGTCAATGGAAAATGGAAAATAATTTGACTGATTCTTTTTTTTTTTTTTAAAGATTTTATTTATTTATTTGAGAGACAGAGAGAATGAGAGAGAAAGCACATGAGATGGGGGGAGGGTCAGAGGGAGAAGCAGACTCCCCGCTGAGCAGGGAGCCCGATGCGGGACTTGATCCAGGGACTCCAGGATCATGACCTGAGCTGAAGGCAGTCGCTTAACCAACTGAGCCACCCAGGCGCCCCAATTTGACTGATTCTTAAAAAGTTAATCATGTATTCTACGATATGATTCAGCTATTGCACTCTGAGTTTCTACTCAAAAGAAAATGAAATATATGATCATTGTCGACATGGAAAGATTTTTCCCTTTTTCCCTTCTAGGTTCTTTGGCTGGTCTAACAATTAAACTGACATAAAACAGATTAACAGGAGCAAAACAAATTTAGTTTCATAGGTGCGGGAGCCCCATAAAAACATGACTCAGAGACGTGAGCAAAGCAGGTAGCTTCTATACTTTGGAGACAAAGAAACAACAAATTTGTGAATTGACAAGACAAGCTGGGCTTGGGGTAGTAAATCAGTGAAGTAACAAGATTTGTCTATACAGCCTCATTGGTCCTAGATTCCCATCTCTGGTGAGAAAGAGGTCTCCTACCCTCCTGGTACAGGGAGGGTACCTTTCACGTGGAAGATTTATTTCCTGCTTTCAGGGGGGAAAATGAGGGTCAGAGAGTTCTTCTTGTACCAGCTGTTTCTCAAGTAAATTTGTTCAAAATAATCAATATGCCAAAGTGGCATATTCCATGAGGGTCTATTCCATTCCCCTTCATCATACAAAGACTCATACACAAATGCTCACAGCAGTCCTCTTTGTATTTGCCAAAATCTGGAAATTGTCTAAATGTACATCAATACAAGATGACTACAAGATGTGGTATATTCATGCAATAGAATTCTACTCAGCAGGGAAAAGGAATGAACAGCCGCTAGACAAATGTGTTGGTTTCCTATTGCCCTATTGCAGCATGATATATTACCACTGTTTAAAAGAAAAAAAAAAAAAGACAACAGGCGCCAAATCGAGTTGCTCTGCCAGATTGACTGGCTCACTGAGGCAGACACTAATGCTAGGAATTAAACCTGCCAACATTAAGAACTTAACACCGAACAGGCTCAAACACTGTAGCCAGGACCCTAGTCTCTCTCATTTCCAAACTCCCTCTCTAGCTACAAGTTCCCAGTCTAGAGGGGGGACAGGGGTTGACTTGACGTGAGTGTGATGCTGATAATCTTAGCTCCCCCCACCTTTTAGATGACTGACTTTCTCTTACACAGAGAAATGCAGTGAGCTACAGTTCCACATGTCATCTCAAGAGGCAATGTATAAATTGCACCAGCCTCAAATATTTATCCTGCGGCTTCTCTCAAAATTCACCGGGCCCTTTAAGTTAGAACAACGATCCCTCCCCTCCTGGGCAAAAATAATGGAAGTTGCCTCTCCCTGTCAGGGATGGGGGACTCACGTCCAGCATCCAGGGGACCACGCTCATCACCAGCATCCTCGCCTGGATCTCAGCCGCCAGCCTCCCCAAGATCACGCTGGTCCAGATCCTTCGAATTCGACTGATGTCAAGACGTTGAGGACAAGTGAAAAAGCCATGCTTGGTGCTCCCTCTCCAGACGCCCGAGACAAGTGAAGAAGCAGAAGCTGTGTTTGCAGATTGTCAAACAGGGATTTTGAAGGAGTCCAGGTGAACGGGACATGTCAATCAATGCCTTTCCGATTTTTTCTGCCAGGGTAACTGGGAAAAAGAAGGATTTACCATTGTGGTAAGTGATAAGGACTGAGAATGTTCTTGTTTCCAAATGATGTAATACATGCATAAAATGCATACACAACACTAGAGAGAATATTTGAATTAATAAATTTAGAGAGCTTGCTGGATACAAAATGATATACAAAAATCAATTTTATTTCTTTACATATTACGGTTACAGAGTGAAAGATGATATTTTAAAGAGGTTGTTTCTCCTCAGTTTAATCAGTGGAATCAGTTGTATGCCTATTAACACACCAGCATTTTCCTTTCTTGGCAACTGAGAAGAATAATGTAAAATGATGTGGAAATGAACGGGGTCCAGAAACCTGAAGACCAACACAAAATGCAAAAAAGCCGAAGGAATTGCACTAAAAGTATCATTTGTGATAGGAAGCCATCCTATCTATGGCCACCTGGGACTGTTCCGCAGACAATAAATCAATGAAAAGCAAAATTTCAAAAAGGCAGAAACGTATATAGAACCCGAATGAAAGATACAGTAGGCGCTGCAGAACATGGGGGAAGGACCGCCTTTTCAGTAAAGACTGCTGGGCTAATCGGACAAGAAGAGACAACAAATCTGAAAATGACCCCTCTATGTCACCTTAAAAATTTCGGTTCAAAATGCAATGTATCTGGAATGGGAAATGAAAAACAGGGAACCTCACATAAGATAACCCCAGTGAAACCTAGAGGACTTCATGGAGGGAAGGACTTTTCCAGGGGAGAGAATGCCTTCACCATGAAGCAGAAGACGGAAAATCGACATCTATTAAAATTATGTTAAAAAAAAAAATGAAACCACTGACAGTGGAAAATGACAAACACAAAATGGCAAAGAGCTCATTTGCCAAAAAATAAAAAAACAAGCAAAACACTCCTTAACCAAATAAAGATAAAGAAGCCCGTTTAAAAAAAAAATTGTCAGGACTTGAAAAGGCACTTTATAAAAGAGAATTTCTAAATGGACAAGGGGCCCAAACTCATTAGTGTGTTCAAGTAAAAATCACAATCTGATAACCCTGCACACCAACCCCACGAGCCATGCTAACCACGGGGAGCACACTAGCCACAGAGACACAGGTAACACTATGGGACAGCGAGCAAGTCAAGCGAAGGGGACTCTCCGCACCGAGGACACGAGAAAATGGCAACATCCACATTGAAAACCTGTTCATCAGCGTGTACGGAAACTAAACACGTCTGATCTCTATTTCAGCAGCTCGAATAACTGCAAGCTCACGGCCTCGGAACGACTGAAACGTTTACGCGGCAGCATTGCTATAATCGCCCCAAATACGCAAAGGCCTCTGTGGGAACCTGTTAACTGGTATCTAGTAAAAACGCCTAGGGGGCGCCTGGGTGGCTCAGTCGTTAAGCGTCTGCCTTCGGCTCCGGTCATGATCCCAGGGTCCTGGGATCGAGCCCCGCATCGGGCTCCCCGCTTGGCCGGAGGCCTGCTTCTCCCTCTCCCTCTCCCCCTGCTTGTGTTCCCTCTCTCGCTGTCTCTCTTTGTGAAATAAATACATCTTTAAAAATATATATCAAAAAAAATAAAAAATATATATTAAAAAAAAAACAAAACGCTTATATATACACACACACTAACACCATCATCAAGGAGGCAGGACTCCGGGAGCAGACACTGTGTTCACACATCACAGCGGGGCTCCTCAGAGTCCCCGAAACAGAGGCAGGTCAGTGCTTTCTGGAGGTTAGCCACGGATGCTGGGGAAGGAGACCCTACTGATGCCAACTCTCTTAAGGTTCTTGGATCCAGTTCCAAAGGGGGGGTGGTTCCTCCCTCCAACTAACACCAAGCAATTCTGGGACACCAGCAGGGTCCATTCAATTCTGATACTGTATATGGGGAGACAGCATCAGATCCCACAAGTTTAGGGCTCAGTCCTATAAGACTGCCCCTCTAAGATGCCAGTTGTAAGTCCCAAGCTGTTACCGGCGCTTCTCATTGACTGGCTACAGACTGGAGTTTCCCAGGACCTCCTCCTCTTTTGGTTTGCTAGAATGGCTCACAGAACTCAGGGAAACAATATTACCAGTTTATTAAAGGAAGTGATAAAGGATAGGAATCAACAGCCAGATGAAGAGATACATAGGGCAAGGAGCATCCATGTCACACCAAACACCCTGTGTCTCCACATGTTCACCAACCTAGAAGCTCTTTAAACCCAGTCCTTTTGGGTTTTCATTGCATAGCCATGATTGACTAAGTCACTGGCCATTGGCTGATTCAACTTCCAGCCACACTCCAATCCCCAGAGGTCTGGGGGCAGGACTCAAATTTCCAACCCTCTAATCACATGGTTGGTCCTCCTGGCAACCAGCCCTGCGCTCGGGTGGGGTCCAAAAGTCACCTTTATTAATAACAAGACACCCGTTACACTTTTACGGCTCTGAAAGCATTTACAGCAACTGTGGATGAAGACCTAACATGTCCTATCATTATATTGCAGAGATACACACAGCCATGAGGGTAACACCATCAAGAAAGACTGAGTGTCCCATTACTATCTGAGATTCTTTCATTCCTTTGCAGATGGCTTAATGCCCATTTTTGTGGCAGGATGGGAGTTCAGTGCTTAAACCAAAATTTAGGAGTTTAAAAACAAGCTAACTGGAAGTTGCAAGTGAAGTATGATTGACAACATTGAGCAAAGGCAGGATATATATTCCATATAAAAAAAATGCTTTGAAAAAGGGCCAATTTTGCTTGTATTGAATTAAGTCATACTTTACGTGCAATTATGCATTCTTTATACTCCCTTCCTCACTGTCCCACTGCCTCGTAGGATTCTGAGCTCCATGAAATCTAGCCCATGTTTCTGTGACTTTACATTTTAGCCCATGTCAACAAATAACACTCAACATTACTTTAAATGGTTCTATGACGTGGCAGAGCCATTTATATTTTTAAGGAGAATCCCCCAGAGTTCTTATTAATGTTTTCTCTAAAACATGCTCAGGGTTGAAGGGGTAGAAGGATTCCATTACCGAAGGAATGGTGTAAGACAATTCCTATACCTTCCAGACCATCTACTTATTGTGTTTATTTTTTTAAAACAAATGCCGCCAATGGTCAACACATATTCCTCAACATATTCCTCACTGAAGTGATTTCTAATAAGGTATAGAAAGAATGCAAGAATTAAAACTCACTTCTTACACCGAGAAGCTCTCTTCAGGCATCCAACTCTGAAGACTGCGAGCCAAATGTAAAGGGCTCTGGTACCATGCTGCCATTCTCTTGGAGCAAGTGAGATCACACCTTTTACTCACATCTTGCCACACCCATCTCAACTACTATCTCCTTTGATTGGATTTTCCATTAAAAAGCCAATCAAGGGGCGCCTGGGTGGCTCAGTCGTTAAGCATCTGCCTTCGGCTCAGGTCATGGTCCCAGGGTCCTGGGATCGAGTCCCGCATCGGGCTCCCTGCTCCGCGGGGAGCCTGCTTCTCCCTCTCCCGCTCCCCCTGCTTGTGTTCCCTCTCTCGCTGTGTCTCTCTCTGTCGAATAAATAAAATCTTTAAAAAAAAAAAAATAAAAAGCCAATCAAAATAAGGCAAGAAATTCACCAGCCCATTAAGACTCCAGCTACATACACTAGTAAAGGATACGGAGTAATTTCAAATACTCACCTGTTCTGGGATTCAACAAAGCAAGGCAATGTTGGATTTTTAAATATGGGGTCTTTGAAGGCCTCTTAGACCTGATCCCTGAAGGAGGAGGAGGAACCAGCCTCAGGGAAAGGGACAGTTTAGAATAGTGGATAAGGTAGACACTAGATTTCAGACCAGACAGGTAAAAATTCTAAACCCCCAAGCCAATTTATCAGCTAGTGACCTTGGGAAAGTTTAAGTTCTTTGTGCCTTGGATTTATTAAATTTTAAGTGAAGATCATAATTGTATCAGATATTTTTTTAACGAGAATGTGACCCACATTTGATTAGGAAGTGCACATCTCAGCCCTCCATGCCTTATTTAATGAGTGTGGGTGTGATTGTGTCTGCTCACACGTCGGTTTCTCACACTGTGTGTCCCTGTACTATGTACCACTCTAGGTCTGTGTGTTTCTTTCAGTAGTATTGTGTGTGGTTTAAGTTGTGTTTCAACAGCATGAGTTTGTTTCCTGTGTTACAGTCTGTGGGGTCGCGGTCTGCATCACCTACCAGAATGGACTTCCTCAGGGTCGTGCTGGGTCACTGCACCGTGCCCAAGATTGCCCTGCCCAGAACCACGTGCAGAGAGGACTCAGTAATGGTGCAGGAAATTAATACAGGAATGGATGAGATTTGCAGTTTTGTGCCTGTCTGTTGCTGTATGTCCGTGTCATTGTGTGTCTCGATCATTTTGTCAGTGACAACCTCGGAGGAGGACCTGATTAGATGAATGTCTGATGTGTACCTTGTTGTCACTGCATAGCAGTATCTGTGTTTTGTCCTTTTACAAACGTGTGGCTTTTCAGAATCAGTGTGTTTGGAGGTCATGAACCCTGGCTCTAGATTTGCCATCATGTGAGCCTCACAAACCCCACAAGGGGTGCTAGCTCCTGAATTTTTGGGTTTTGCTATTCAAGGACGATATATACAAGGACCATTTCTGCTCTCTGAACTTGACAAGACCCCAGACCTAGGCCCATGTACCTATGTACCCAGACTCAGTACACAAAAATTCTATTCTGGAAGTAAATTTTTCATTTAATATTTCTTTAGAAGTCCATTACGTACCAGTCTTGATACCACGGACACACTACAGAGTGGGACACAGCCCAGGCCCTTACAGAGAAAGGGAGACAGCTATTATGGGAGACAGATATTAAACAAATGGCTGGGAACATTTAACTGTAATTCTTATATAGGCATAAAGAATTATCAGGGGCTCTGAGAACTTATCACGAGGCATCTTAATCTTGGAGACCAGGAAAGACCTCCCAGGATGGTTGGCATTAGATCTGTGTAGCTGAGAATGGCAGAGGAACAAGAGCACACTGCAGGGTGTAAGCATACAACTAATTTTAATTGGTATATTTTCTGCTTGAAGAAAGAAATCTCTTGAGAAGTTCTCATCTTATCAGAAGATAGTGCATTGAGAACAGATTACTATGATTCTTCAGTGGTCTAATATGCTAGGAAGGGTTCTACACATTTCTGTATACATTTGATAGAAGCGGACTAACTGTACCCAAGTGAGTGGGGAATGGGCTTGTTGAAGAAATATTACCCCAAAGCAGGTGCGCTTGGGCAGGTGTCTAATCAGCTGGGTCCATGACAAAACACCACACGTGTTACAAAATGCAGAACCAAACTCAAAAGTTGAGAAGCAAACAATCTGTCCCTTGTCTCTACAGCCATTCTACAGAGGGTAAATCTGGAAATAGTCTTTGAAAAAAATATAAATCAGTCAAAGCAAAAGGAGCAGTCCAGATTGCACAAACATCCTAAGAAATGGGTTAGGTAGGAATTCACAGGACACAGGTGAGAGAGATCAAAGCTTCACTCTGAGGAGTATTAAGTTAAGAGCGTGGAGGGTCTCGAATGCTGACATAAGGAGTTGGGTATTGATCTAAGAGACAGTCAAGTAGTGGCCATTTGATGTATTTTTCTCTATTTTATATATATATGCATGCAAATAATATTATATTATTATACATATGTGTGTGCATTATATTAATATCTATCACAACATGTGAGGATTTCTCAACTTTGATACTAATAACATTTTGTGCCAGAAAATTATTTGATGTTGGAGACAGTCCCGTTGGCAGCATCCCTGGCCTTTACACACTAGATGGTTCCTCTCTAGCTGTAACAACCAAAAATGTCTCTAGACATCGCTGAATGTTCCCCAATGGGGAAACATAACCCGTGAGTGAGAACCACTGCTACAGATCCTTCATTCATGAGGGAGCAATGCTGGTGGGGCAGGAGAAGCCTCAGCCCTAACTTAAAAAAAAAAAAAAAAAAAAAACAGACAGAAGGGCCAGAGGCCGGCAACTCCTTAGGTTTGTTTTGTTCTGCTGAAGATCCAAGAAGTTTGCAATGAACTTTGGGGAATGAGAATCTCACTGAGCAGGGTGCTATGTGTTCCTATCAAGGAGCAATGGAAGTCCACTAATTAAAATAGAAGGTTCATGTCATATACTTTTATATTGTCAATATTCAGTGAACTCATTAATACTTCCTAATCAATTTTATAATTGCAGTAAAGTGCATGTATCACAGGAAACTTTACCTAGTGAGCGGATGATTGAGTGGAGAGATTCCTCTATAATGGTGTCAACAGATTTATTCAAAGTAAAGCTTACATGTGTAAAGTAAAGGTGGATCCTTCATTGTAAATAGCAATAATCTTCCTTCATTGTAAATAGCAACAATCTTCCCTCCTCGGCACTCACCCACTTCATGGTGCCAGAAATTACCTAAGGGTTGACTCCTGTCCAGAATGTTCACAAGCTTATTAAGAGTGCCTTTCAGTAGAATATTTTTTCTCTCAAATATAAATGTCCCATTTCAGTTTCAACTTCCCTCACCCCACTATTTCTTTCCCTAGAATTGTGTGCACTGGTTTGGTGGTGGAGTGTCTGGGTTAGGCCCCTCTCGGTACTGTTAGCATGGGAGAGCATACTCGTTGCAGACTGAGCTTTCCCTGCGCCCTGATGGTCTAGAGACCATGCGTACCCTCATCCCCTGATGTGGGGTCAGCTTTTCCCAATATAACAGTTCTGATAGCGGGCCTGCTTCTCCAAAAAATCGCATCCACATGATGAACTAATATCAGCCTTTCTATGACGAGTATATAAAAATAAATTGGATTTAAATGAATAAACAATACAATTTCAAAAATAATAGCATATGTAATAGCAAGTTTATATATACCATATTTAATAGCATAATTTAGATATTTAGATAGAAATATCTAAAATATATCTAGTAAAACATGGGCTATATTTCCACGTAGAAAAATCATATAAGACACTATTGAGATACAGAAGACATAAATAATTGAAGGGTATAATATGCATTGTCAGATTCAATAACTAAAGATGTCTATTATATTCAAATTGATCTACAGATTCAAACAATATTATCCAAAATTACATCAGCCTTCCCTTTTTGGGGGGGGGCAGAAATTTACAAAATGATTCTAAAATGTATATGGAAATACAAAAAGGCAATTGAGAAGAGGCCAATCTTGAGTAGGAACAAGGGGTCAAGACATCACAGTTATAGTAAATGAGACAGTAGTGTAAACTAGGCAGATGAGTAGGAACCTGAAAAACACCACACATACACGGACATTAGATGTAAATGGCAAAGGTGATTTTGTAGAGCAAAGGGGGAAAAGGTAAGTCCTTCCGACAATGGCGTTTGATTATTTGACTACCACAATGAATATATTTATCTACAGGTCAATGATAGGTCAATAAATAGATATTCCGATTGATTTTTCCTCCCACTATCAATAAATATTAGTTGCAGGTGAATTGCTGATCTACATATCAGAGGTAGAATAATATAGCCTCCGCGTGTTAATAAAGGGCAGTATCTGTGATTTCAAGATTTTTCTCAACCTCACCTATCTTTCACTTTCTCTCCTCCTTCCCCCGCTCCACCCCCTCCTTCCGCAGGAACCAGAAAAGATGCACACCAGCTGGCACTTGACTCCTCACAAAGAAGTACCCACAAAGACAATCAGCACCCGACCAACCATGAAGGGGAGAATCCAGTTTACCGCAGTGAGAGTCCGAAAGTAGGAAAGGGAGGGAGCCGCGAAGTCAACCTTTTTTTGGCAAATGGGCTTAAATTGGAAGATTTCTTTCCCCTCCTCCTTACTAAAATACCTGACCGACGAGGGTGGGATTCGAACCCACGCGTGCAGAACACAATGGATTAGCAGTCCATCGCCTTAACCACTCGGCCACCTCGTCACGGCACTCCTGCGCTTCTAAGTACCTTATTCCAGAGCTTACCCTCGGGAACTCCCGGCTGCCCTGGGGGGG
>NW_027397191.1:0-13404 GCF_003265705.2 Callorhinus ursinus | reverse complement strand
GGCTCGGGGACGTCCGGGGCACATGGGGATGGCCGGCTCCCACACGAGTGGACCAAGCACTGGACTGGAAACCTCGCGATGGGGAAAAGGCAGGCTCCGCTCTCCCAGGACTCAGGACAGGGGTCGAGCGGCGACCGCAGCCCCTGGCCGGGGTGGGGGTCGGGGCTCCCTGGCGCGGGCGGCCGGACCCCCGGGGGCGCATGCGCGCAGGCGGTGGGCGTGGCCCGGCGGCGTGGGAACCTGGGGGCGGTCGGGACCCGCGCGCCGGGGGCGCCCACCTGAGCCCGCCGGGGGCGGGGGCTGCCGCGGCTGGTGCCCCCGGAGCCGACCTCAGGGGCCCTGGCGAGTCCCGGCTGGGGATTCGTGGAAACTGAGACAGTCTGGGCGGTTAGACGGCCGGTCCGCGCGGGGCCGCGCCGCGTCTCTGCTCCGAGCCCTTAGCGCCGGGACGCTGCGGGGTGCGACTGCGCAGAGAGGACCCCTTCCGTCGGGGGCGCTCCTCCCGCTCCTCCGCCTCCGCGGAGCCGGGAGTCCCCCCGCCCCTTACCTCTGTGCCTCTTGGGTGATTTTCTTGGGGCAGTTTGCCCAACTTTCATTCGATTTTCCAAGAGGCGTGGTGCTAAAAATGCCAAAAGACTCACTGCCAGCGAGAAAATTATTTGGAGAAAGGGTGGAAAAACAGCTTTCAACAGCTTTTTTTAGATTTTTGATTTGTTTCACGGAATGAATAAATGCACATAAATGAACATGGGTAGGGCTGAATACTGACTAATCAGAATGAATCACTTATGCCTGGGGAAAGAAGGTCATATTAAAGGTGAGTCTTGCAGGGGAGGTTTTCTAGAGGTGGCCAGGAGAGGGGGTGTCCCACGCTGAGCAAGGGGCCTGAGCAGAGGCAGGGAGGCTCGCCGGATCCAGACATGTGTGGAGAAATCACTGGCTGAAGCATGTGAGTGACTGATCAGGAAGCATCCATAAATCTGAGAAGGAAGGTGGCCATGAAGATTTTTTTCCTGAAGCCCAAGCAAACCGATCATAAGATGAACAACAGGGAACATGGGCGAAATCCTGCAGGAATGGATCAAAGAACCATTGTCTCTTCTTACTTGAAAAAACCCTTCTATTTAAGTGTTTGCCGCATTGACCTACTTAGACCTTTATGCTCAGTTTCACCCTCTTCCCTCTGCTTGTTTTCCACACTCGTCCAGTTCCTGATTTTTTTAAAAAAAGATTGTAAACATTTATTTGGGACAGAGAAGGGACAGCACAAGAAGGGACTAGGGTCCGAGGGAGAGGGAGAAGCAGACTCCCCACTGAGCATGGGGCTGAAGGCAGCCACTTAACCAACTGAGCCACCCAGGCGCCCCCAATTCCTGATTTGTATCAAGAAGGATCTATTTCCCCCTCTTTCCAGCAAGAACTTTTCCCTCATGGGGAGCTCTTGCCCTTCCTTATTTGAACCTGGATAGATTTTTTTAAAATCCATACCTTGGTTCTCAGCTTAAAGCTTATTTTTTTTTAATTAACATTTTTTGATCAAAGTTAACCACACGTTTTAAAATTTTAAGTACTTCAAAACTATGTGTCCATGAAAAAGTGGTCTTCTTCCTCTCATTTTATTCCCTCTTGAGAGAGGCAAAGATTTTCAGCCATCTGGCTTTTTGTTTGTGTTGTTTTTGTTTTTACCAGCAGCCTATCTTCAAATCTCATGCTATGGCAGAGATGGCTAGGTGTCCATCAATATTTGCTCCTTCCTTCCAAGAAATGGACATTTAGTAGGGCTCATAGACACCCATTAGAAGACTACAATGCACAACTTTCCTTGATGGCTAAGCATGGCCATGTGGCCAGTTTCTAAACTAGGGCATTGGAGAGTAACCGTTCGTGAAACTTGCAGGTAATGTCCAGAAGAGAAAAGAAATACCATCCACTTCTCTCTTTCTACTGTGTCTGCTTGCTGGAAAGAGAAACACCATAGGAATGAAGGAGCCATGAAATAACAAAGGAATACCATAGGAAGGAGGGAGCCATGAGGTAGAATACTGGAACCAGCACCATGGGGCCAAAGCATCCCCTTGGAATTGACTATACCTTCAGACAATTATGTGAGAGCTGAGTAACATCTGCTTCCTTTAAGCTACAGTAGATTGGGGTCTTTGTTACAAAGACAAAATTATGTTCTAACTAATACAATGCTTTTATTTCTACTTACTGATGTTTTAAAGTTTAGTATTTTCTTTTGATTATCCATTACACAAAAAGGAGTCACCTCTCTTTCATGAATGTTAGAATTGTTTTTTCCCAAGTTACCACAAATAACCATATAAGTTTTGCCCCCAAAAAGGGAAAGAAATTGATGATTTCTATAGTTGCTATACAGTTTTCATCATGGTGTCTTCACCGTGATCCTGTACATTTTCTTCCCCTGACACTGGTGGTAGATATTCCACATCCTAAGTCTTTTTCTATCTTAATTTGCCTTCTCCTTTTGATGGGGAACATTGTAGAGTAGCTTCCTGAAAAAGAGTTCATTGGAAGTAAGATTTTTGATTATTTGGGCATTGGAGAATATCTCTTATGTTCCTCTAACATTTGATTGAATGTTGGTTGGGTATGGAATGTTAGGTTGGGGAGTATTTTCTTTCAGGATTTTGAAACTTCTCCACTGTCTTCTAGCTTCCTGTATTGCTTTTTGAGAATTAAGAAGTCATTCTAATTACTGATACTTCATTTGTAATTAGCTTCTCTCTCTTTCAGGATAATTTCTCTGTCCCCAGAGATTTTCAAATGTCTGAAAAGTGTGCCACCATGTGTTTCTATTTTCATTCACTGTTCTGAGAGCTCTATTACTTCATTAAATTTGGAAAATCATATATTTCAGTTTGGAAAATTAGCTTGACTTCTTTGTTGTTGATTTTCTCACTTACGTATTCTCTATTTTCTTTCTTTTTTTTCCCCTGGAATTTCTTTTACCTCAGATTTTAAACCCCCAGGATATTTCCTCTTCTTTTTTCTTTCTTTCTTCCCTGCCCCCACTTTCTTTCTTACTAGTGGCACTCTTATTTTTTCATCAACTTTCTTTTTTTAAGGCAGTTCTACATTTACAGAAAAATTGATAGGAAAGTACAGAGTTCCCACATACTCTCTCCCCTCTCCTATTATTTACATGTTATCCTATTGTGGTACATTTGTTACAACTGATGAACCAATGTAACTGAAATCCATAATTTACATTAAACCTCACACTTTGTGTTGCCCATTCTATGGGTTTTGACAAATGTATAATGACATGTGCCCATCATTACTGCATCATACAGAACAATTTCACTGCCCTGCGCCCCAGCTCTTTATTCCTATAACCCTCCCTACCCTTTTCAGAGTAGCTTCTTTCACTTAACAATATGCTTTTAAGGTTCTTTCATGTCTTTTTGTGGCTTGATAGCTCATTTCTTTTCCTTACTAAATAATATTCCATCATATGATGTACGAGTTTGTTTGTCCATTCACTTATTTTTTTTTAATGTTTTATTTATTTTAGAGAGAGAAAGAGAGTGCACAAACAGGGGGAGAGGTGTAGGGAGATGGAGAGAGCTTCTCAAGCAGACTTCACACTGAGTACAGAGCCTGACTCAGGGCTCAATCCCAGGACCCTGAGATCATGACCTGAGCCAAAACCAATAGTTGGAGCTGAACCAATTGAGCCACCCAGGTGCCCACCCCATCCATTAATTTACTGAAGGACATTTTGGTTGCTTCCAAGTTGTCACAATTATGAATAAAGCTGCTATAAGCTTTTGTGTGCAGGTTTTTGTATAGTCATAAGTTTCAACTCACTTGGGTATCTACAAGGCAGCATGACTGCTGGAGTTTCCCTTTATATTTTTTACTCAATATTCTGGAAGGTGTCCTTCACATTTATTCCAGCTGCTCCATTTTCATTTCTACTCTCACAATTTCAGTTTTAAGAGGCTTTCGTAATTGAGCTACTGTTTGGTATAGCATTCTTTCTCTCTGTGATAACTTTCCTGAGTTTTCTTCTCTCTGCATAATATTTTCCTCTATTTTTTTCTAGTTCACTCTTATCTCTTTCATATTAGACACTTACTTTAGATGTCTAGTGATCTTTGGTTGCTGGTTATAGTTATAATTAAGCCCTAAAAATAACTGGAAACTGAGATTATGAGTCCCGTTCATTGACTGTGGACCTCACTGTAAAGTGATCTGCCTGTGCCATTTTCTATCAGACAGTATCTTTAGCTCATCTTTCTTGGGATAATAAAATGTCTTGAAGGAGGATTATTCGATCTCTGGCTTAGATGGCATAAAACTGACTTCCTGCATCCCCCCAAAAATTCTTGAAGGACAAAGGTTGAAGGAAGTTCCTTTTGAATTTCAAACTTAATGAATGACACCATCTGCTTCAAGTTATAAAATTTATTACAAATTATAAATTCATATTTCGTGTATAAAAAGAGACAATATATTACACACCACTTCTGAAGAAGGACCTGCATCTTCAGTGCTAATTAGGTCTCCAAAATGGACCAAAACAAGGAAAGGTAAAAAAGACCACACATTTGCAGAATACTAAGATGAGCTGGGCCAGTTGAAAGAAATTGTAGTGATGTGTGTGTGTGTGTTCACTGTCAGTGTTGGTCACAAAACAGCAGTTAGTCTAAGGAAATAATTAGCTGGCATGAGCAGAGTAACCGGATTAATAGCTTCCTCTCCATCTTTTTTTTTTTTTTCTCTCTCTTTTAAATGTGTGTTAATTTACCTGAGCGTTTTCAACAATTCCTAAATGAGAGCGCCTCCTGGGGCGGAGGAGAAAATACTGGTGAGTTTTCGGGCACGGGGTAGGGATTGCTCCTGGTTTTTCTCTCGGGTGTTCAAACCCTGGCCAGCAATATTCCCTGGTTCTCCACGCTTTTATGGGAAGCCTGTCCTTCCTTCCTTCCTAGGACGCATGCAAATGGTGCATCTTTAGTTACTCGTGATACTGAATTCCGTAGAAACGAAAGCTTTTTTATTGTTTGCCCACCCCCGCGGCCCTAGCACCGGGCACAGGCTGACACTGAATATTCACTCGCCGCCGGAGCAAATGAACGAGCTCCAACCCGGGCGGTGCAGGAGGACAGTGAGGCAGGGTCTCCTCGCAGCGGCGGACCGCAGCCGAGCGGGCAGGTGGCTGGCGCGGCAGACGCTGCGAGTCCGAGGACGCTCCGCGCGCCGCGCGGTAACGGCGGAAACTCCACTTCCGGCCCGGGCGACCCGAGGGTAGATCCGGGCTGGCGCCGACCCTGGCTCCTCCCCGCGGCAGGTGTGCGCACGCGCGTGCGCGCCCGCCGACCACGCCCCCGGCCTTCCTCCCTGAGGCCGGGGAGGGATGCGCCGGAGAGCTGGCGCTGGTCCGCGCTCCAGGTGCGACCTCTTCGGGGAGATCCCAGCCTGCGTGCCCGGCTCCTCCGGGGACACTGCCTTTGTGCATGTGGTGAAAGCCCAATCTTTTTGGCAAGAATATTTGGGAAAATACTTTTTTTTCTTCTCCCCTTGATTCTCTAGATTCAGTTGGTTGAAAAGGAAGCGGGCTCGTCCGGGATTTGAACCCGGGACCTCTCGCACCCGAAGCGAGAATCATACCCCTAGACCAACGAGCCGCCTACGTACGGTGTCGGCCCATATTTTGATATAAGAAGAAATAGAATCATATTCTCCATTTTATTTTGCTCACAAATAATGTGTTCCCTGAGAAGGTGTAATCCCCCACCAATCACATGGATGAAACAGTTGGAAGAGCTGTTTGTGCGCCCGGTTTGTTGATGGTTTAAACCACCGTGACACCACGTGGTTGGAAGAAAGCCTGGTCACCTGTAGGAGATTTTGACATTTTCTTTTTCCTTTGTTCTCCTTTGCTAAACTAGTCTACGTAATTGAACCCATTTTCATTTAGCTTATAATTAAATTCGGTTAGAAAAATTCGTATTCTGGAGTTTTCCTCTTCTCACTGTTACCCTCTTTGAAAGCTGGATATGACCATTACTGAGGGGCACAGAGACCATTTGCCCCGACAAGGAGTCTTTGCAGCTACCAGAAGTTCCGAATCTCGGCAAATTCCGCTGATTCCATTCCATAACATTAATTTTTCAGGGGCACCAAGAGGTTAGTATTAGGTGAGTTTATTAAGTTACCAAAACTTCTGGTTAAAGTCCAAGTTTTCGCCAGGGGTCATTAGCTGATATCTGTAAACCACATTTTAAATCCATGTAAATATGTGTGCATTGAACTATTACACATTTCACTTTTGCTGTACTGAATTCCATAGAGTTCATACCTTCTTCAAAATTAAAAATAGTTCGCCTCATTACATTCATTCTTTCAATTATTCTATAATTATTTATAGAATGCCTGTTCAGTTTTTTTACCCCAAATGAAATTATTTACAAAGATGAATAAAAATAATGATTTTCTTGAATATGTGAGAAGAGAAATCGATCCTTTGTGAAAGGGAGTGGATTTAAACTAGCACTCACTTTACATTTTGATTTGGATTTACTGGGTGGATTAAAATAATTTTGAAGTTACTAGGCATTCCTCTTGCTATCTCCTACTCACTTAATGTTTGGAATAGTGTGATTCTTATTAAAACCCATCTGTTTGCTTTGTACCTTGACAGTTTAAAAAATCTTGACTGATTTCTCTGAAACATCTGCCTTTGGGTAGTAGTAATTTCTCACTGCCCTCAAATTCCATTCTGAATGCCATGGTTCAGACTCAGCATTCCCCTTTCATGAAAACGTGTTCTCCTCTTCAAGAAATAGTATCTATATTCATTTACAGATGGGTCCCCTGACACAGGACTATAATAAAACTTTAAATCAAAGTTTAAATACTTCATTGTGGAAAGAATTGTTCAACCTAAACCCAGAAATTTCCCAAAGAATTAATTCCTTGATACACAATTAAGAGCACTTCCCTTCATCTTGAAATCAACTAAATAGATTAGTTTACTAATTTCTGAACTCAATGCCATGGTCTTGGGGTCACACCCTCCATAGAGCGACCTACATTCTAGATCTCAAACTTCTGTTCTCCCTTCATTTCCAAAGTGTGATATACTTTCCCCTTTCTCGATCCAGTTTCCCTGAGAATAATAAATAATTTATTTACTTTTAGACCAGTAAGAACTCAGACTCCAAACAAAGGTCATTATTTAAACATTGCTAAAAGGAGCATAATTTTGCACAGCAGATGACCCACATGTAATTTATATTCCAGTCATTTTACTGAGACATCTACTGCCCTTGTCTAGGCCATGTAGATCATACATAATAAGAGGCTTAGTTGTGTTGGCAAACATGATTATATATTCATACTTAAACTCAAGTTCCTTGGTAAGCAGAAGGCACACCATGAAGATATAGTTACCGAAGACAAGTTAGGACAATGGATATAAAATGTCCTAACAAATGAAAACAAGACTTATTTGCCAAGTTTCTATTTAATAATTACTCAGTGTCACATTTATGTTACGCTCTGGGTTACCAAAGGCAAATAAGTGTTTCAGTCCTTAGAGAGATTCACTCTAAATGGCTATGTGGGTAGCTATAATTGTCACTTTTCTAAATGTTCTCAGCTGAGATTTTATTCCATGTTGTCTCATATCTCTCACCAAAAATCTTCCTTGTATGGCTTTAATTATTCCTTTCGGACTGTTTAACGGTGGTAAGGTTTGGGTTCCGCTGCCACGGACCTTCCTCAGGGATAGCTCTCATCTGTTGTAATGGTAGGCCAATACAATCTTTACACCTTTTCACTTAATACCATTATCTTTGGAAATATTACTGAATCACTAGGTTTATTATCATTTTTAGATGGGAAAATGAAGCAGTCGTGGCACCAAGTAAATAAGAGTTAGAGGGAATTTTTCTCTCCTCACACTTTCAGAATCAAAAAGATGAGCCACAATCTTCTTGGCTCTTTAATCAATGTAACTATACTTAAATGACAACTAATATACTTTTGGGGGCCTTCTGATGACTTCTTAACTTAGGCTCATGTTACTAAATTTTTCATCCTTCCCATCTGTTGTAAGAGAACCACTCCCACGTGAGTTCTATCTTAGACTAATCTGTGACTGACTTAACACGATCAAGTTTACGTTAGTTCAGAACTCTAGTTTTGATCTGTATTTTTATCTAAAAAATATGTTTGGGGGCGCCTGGGTAGCTCAGTTGGTTAAGCGACTGCCTTCGGCTCAGGTCATGATCCTGGAAGTCTCGGGATCGAGTCCCGCATCGGGCTCCCTGCTCAGCGGGGAGTCTGCTTCTCCCTCTGCCCCTCTTCCCTCTCGTGCTCTCTTTCTCTCATTCTCTCTCTCTCAAATAAATAAATAAAATCTTAAAAAAAAAAAGAATATGTTTGGAATCTATTCCAAATTTCATAGTCTACTCTGTGGTCTGACAAATGATTTGAGTGACATTCATATTAATTTCCTATAGTTGACTTTCCCAGAGGTAATTGCCTGACATTTTTTTTGACAAGTCTCCTAAAAATTTGCTTTCTCATAAGGGGGACAGAGTGGAGCCTGCACTCAGCTCCCCTCATCCCCAACCACAAAATCCAGCATTTCTTGACTGCCTCCATAAAGAGAAAAAGCTAAAACTCTACGCCCCTGAGTAGCCTATGTTGCAGAAATGCGGGAGGAGGATGCTGACGACCGTGAAGACTGGTAAAGATAAGACCAAACCACTGGGCCCCAAGGCCAATGACAGCGCTGACTTTTCCCCCAAGTTCTCCCTCATTATAATAGTAAAAAAATCACGCCCGAGGGTGGAGATGTAACATGCTAATTAGACACATGACGTATGAAGAAGCGAGCCCTTTAAGTTCACAGGAGCCGAGCAATCCCCTCTTCTATATTCCCACCAAGTCCTCTTTATTTTTTTTTAATTTTTTAAAATTAATATATAATGCATTATATGTTTGTTTCAGGGGTACAGGTCTGTGATGCAACAGTCTAGCACAATTCACAGCGCTCACCATAGCACCTACCCTCCCCAATGTCCATCACCCAGCCCCCCCCCCCCCCCGTCTCTCCCACCCCCCTGCGCTCCAGCGACCCTCAGTTTGTTTCCTGAGATTGACTCTCTTATGGCTTGTCTCCCTCTCTGGTTTCAACTTGTTTCATTTTTCCTTCCCTTCCCCTATGATCTTCTGCCTTGTTTCTTGAATTCCTCATATCAGTGAGCTCATATGATAAATGTCCTCTTGAGAGCTCTCCTGACCCCCCCAGAGAGCCAGCCTGAAGACTCCTCTGTGCTGCCTCCCTCGCGCTCCAGCAGAAGACCCCACAAAACCTTGCCTGGAGCTCCCCTTCTGCCTCCTGTCAATTTCTATTATTTGGCGAGCCCCAGGGCCCAGTTAGGTGACAGAGGTCAGCATTTTCGCCAACGTATTTATTTCAATATGTGGATTGTACCTAACACCGGATTGTACCCCGAGCCCGGGTCTGTATTACTACATCTGGTTTATGACTTTGAAATCTCCCTATTCTGCTACAACTAAGCACAGAGTCCTTCAAAGTTGTGACACTTCGGTGCAAACAGCTGTCTCCAAATTCTTTACAAAATGGTGTCCCTGCTTGCTGAGTTTCTCACAAGATTTCTCTGAAAAAGGCAATGCTGGGAGATGAATGCTTAGTGTGTCTCTCTCATGTGTGTCCTTAGCTTTTAGAAGCTTAGAAGCTTTGGGCTTTTCAGTAGGATGGAGAGGAATTTGAAATGGCAGCTCCTTTGAAAGATGGTTCGTCAACCCAATTAATTTTTTTAAAAAAGATTTTATTTATTCTTGTGAGAGAGAGAGAATGAGATAGGGAGCATGGGAGGGAAGGGGGTCGGAGGGAGAAGCAGACTCCCCGCTGAGCAGGGAGCCCGATGCGGGACTTGATCCCCAGACTCCAGGATCATGACCTGAGCCGAAGGCAGTCGCTTAACCCACTGAGCCACCCAGGCGCCCAACCCAATTAATTTTCTTACAAAGTTTTTTTTTTTTTAATCAATGTTTTTCTGAAAATATTTCTTTCGTCAAAGACAAGACCCAGGAGATAGCTGATATTTCTGTCAACTCTTACTTCTTTCTGTTCATCAGTTTTCCTGTCTTGTGTCTCGTAAGGATGCCATCTGCTTTGATCATCTCACACCTTATTTCTATTTGTCTGATCCCATTCTACCCAAAGATCACTAACAGGCCAGTTTGGGAGAGAACAGCAGGGCACCAAATCACCCTGTGGCCCAATGCACCCATGGACTCCTCAGAGCCAGAACAGGGCACCGACCTCATTTTCTCCTGGGGACACATGTCATGATTGTCCTTTGGTTTTTATTTCTTTCTAGAGTGAACCGAAATATACCTGTGACTCTCAGTTTTCTGGAATTACTCAAAGTCTTAGAGGGGGACAGCATAGGATGCGGAATTCATGGCCATTCTGGATAGCCCTGAGATCAGGCACTGCCCACCGCCCAGATTCCAAGGTGACACCCAGGCAAGGAATGAGGCCACCTCCAGATCCAGGGCCATCAGCTGCCAGAGGCCCAGGGACAGGAGCACTGCTTCTTTAATTGTTTTCTCTCCACTTACTTGTTTTCTATCCCTCTGGTACTCGTTTGTTTTTAGGTTTTGTAAAGTTATCTTAGCTTCAACCTTTTGTTACCTTTGTGATGCCTGCTAAGATTGTTCTTTGACTGAATGTTCTAGTTGACTAATTTTATCTTTGGGTAGCGTGCCCATTGTCAGATTATCTGACAGTCAACTGAGTTTTCAAAAAATTCATTCATTGCCTATGCATATGCAGTGTCTCCGGCAGGTTCTTCTTAACTGTGTATTCCAGCATCGGGTTTCCTTCTCCTTCCTTTACGACTTTAAGAATTTGTATTAGGTTTATTTTAAATCCTTATTCTAATATCATCCATAAATTCTTTCACCTCTAGTGTAGATTTCCTCATTATTGTCATTTTAAAATAGGGCTTGCACCCTGCAGCTGTCTCCTGCCCCACCTCTGGAACCATGGTCTCCCTTTGTTGATAATAAGTGTTTCTGGTAAAAGGAGCAAAACCCCCTCCCTGGTTGTGCAGATCCCAATGATACAAGGTGAGAATGGCCACGCCAGGTGGCAGACCCTTCTGTTTTACCATGTCAGCCACACTACATCTCATTTTGCCCCCTCTCCACAAGGAAGCCATCCACCTCTGCCAAGAAATTTTCCTGTACCATCGGCTACAATACTGTGGTTTTTCTGAAGTATGTCCCTGTCTTTCCTGAGATGTATGTGAGGAGATGTTGGTTGGGTTGAGAGCAGGGAGTTACTCTCCTCGGAGGTTACTTTGTCTGCCTTTTAAACATAGGGTTCAAAGTCCTAGCCTGAGTGATAGCCGGTACCTAAATTACAACTCTGAAATTGTTTCCACCACTGAGCATTCTATGAATTCTTTGGGACAGTTAGTGACTACAACAGCATAAAACTCCAAGGAAGTGGCTTGCTTTCTATCCCTCCTCTCGTTCTGTATTTCTTGATTTTCATTTTGGTTATTGGTTATTCTTAAAGAAATACACCCAATCTCCTCTTGTCTCCAGCCTGCTGGGCTATCACATAGCTTCCAAAAGTGACTGATAAAGGTGAGAGGTAACAGTGGAAAAATCCAAACCTCCCAAAGGCGTATTTTAAGGAATATCTTTGGATTTAAATGCTTTGCAATAATGAATTGAGTCTTCCTATTAATGAACCTGGTGTCACAAAACTGTGTCCTTTCTCTTAATTACAAGTCCCAGCCTCTGTATTCACACTGATTTCAGCTGTTCAAAATTTCATGTGCACTTTGCCCTAATGGCCCCGGGATGGCAGGGAATCAAGGTGCAGGGCTAGTCCCTGCTAACACGGTGCTCAGTTCGCTGGGGCGGGCAGCCGCGCCAACTCATGCATGTTTCAGGGAAACAATAGTTTGTCTGGAAACAAACAAGAGTTTGATGTTAGTTTGCAACATCCAGAGCTTCCTGAGTGTAATCTGAACCTGGCCCCTCTGAGGACAGCAGGGAGACACTGAAGAAAAAGGCAGAGGCAACCCTCTCCAGGTTGGTAGGTAGCACTTTTAATTAGCAAGAGAATTTATATACTAGGCTTGTCTTTGGTGGCCGAAGACAAGTAGACCCCTGCGCCTGCCTGCCAAATCTTGGAAGTTTATATAGAGGTCCTAACTGGGTTCAGTCACATAGTGTCTAGAGGGTGTCCTAACACCATCTCACTCTCTCAAAGCTGTGCCCTTGGGGCGGCTTCTGGAAGCAGGGAAGGCTAACAGCACCCATATTCCAAGGACAGGGGAAGGAGTGAGGAGCTCCTGTTGCCAGGGTCCACCTCATGAGTCAGCCAGTGGCCATAGCCTCTCAATGACCTGCCCAACATTTGGGAAGAATCCATTTAATTAGATTCATAAAGAGATTTGACCTTTATCACATTGTCAGAATCAGGGTCCAGAATTCTAATTCGTAAATCATCGAATGGTCTTTATTCATTTCTGTAAAATTAGTAAGTGATTACAGAGTACTTCCTATCTCTCATGCTTCCAACACTGCCACCAAAATAAATTTTGAGATTTACATTATTTGACTTGAAAAAAATAAACTAGAGAAAGGGGAACTATATAATAAGGGATATGAGCAGAATTCTGTGATGACCCCCATGGTTCCTTTTTCTCTGGTGTGCAGACCTCGTATATCCTTCTCTCCTTGAAGATGGGGGAGGACCTCTGAATATGGTGGAATTTCACTACTATGGGGAAGGAAAATTTCTTCCTCTACCTTTCAAAGTCTTCCAGCTGGTTTAAGAGTTAAATTGATGTGAGACAGATTAACAGGAGAAAAAAACACCAAGTTTTATTACATATCCCTGGAGGACCAATAAAGAACTGGAGACAAAAGAAATGACCAAGGCAGGTGGTTTTTATAATTTTTAGGCAAAGAAACAATACATTTGTAAGGAATTGACAGGATAAAGAAAACAGATGTTTGGGAGCTTTTCTGAGTAAGGAATTCTAAGTGGAATTTGGACTGAGATAGTGGATTAGTAAAAACACACTAGGGTTGTTTATACAGCCTTCTCTGCTCTTAAGTTTCCATCTCTGGTGACAAGAATTTCTTTTTACTTCCTGATACAGGGGGAGTATCTTTCATATAAAAGATTTATTTCGTGCTTTCAGGGAGAAGGCAGAGGGTCTGAAGTCCATGCATTGGCTGTTTCCAAAATAGCTTCGATTCAATATAATCAGTATGTGACTGCGGTACATTTTCTCAAGTCTTAATGAGAGTGCCAACATTCAGCCAGATGTCCATCTCTGTGAATCAGGACAAACGGGCTGA
>NW_027397190.1:663037-777152 GCF_003265705.2 Callorhinus ursinus | reverse complement strand
GTTAGGAGCTGCTGCCTGGAACGGGTCGCAAAGTACGTAGTAAACAGATGTGAGTCCACGAGTGTAGACTGCTGAACCCGCCTGGAGGGGCACGGAGGAGGTGATGGGGCGTCCACAGAAGCATGCAGTTTACCGTCAGAATGTAAGAGTCCCCCGTTCCCAGTGGACGTTCAACATTTCACCTGGGGAGTCCTGGGTCATTGGCACTGTATATCGAGGTTTTATAGGAAACGTGTCCAGTGTGCATTTCCTTTTCCACCTGAACTGAGTTGCAGAATTGTTCGCTTGCCCCTTCTGGATGTGCTCTTTCTGTTGACGACCACGTGTCTTTTTGTAGTACTGTAATTTAGAGCGTATTGCTGGTGCTCTAGATTAGAACGCTGTATTAGCCATACGTGGTTTTAGGGTCTTGGCAAACTTGAGGAGCTTGGGTAACACACTGGAAAGCCAGAGATGATGAGCTGCGCGGTGACTCACTGCTCAACAGTCTGCACGCCTCTGGGATGCTGGACTCATATCTGACCCAGCCGCTCAGCTCAGGAGCAAGACAGCCCCCACGTGTTACTGTTCCTGCAAACAAACCACCCAGCATGGAGCCTGGGGGGTGGCCGGTGGGGAGGAGTAGAAAAGAGCCACTTGAGAGCACTCCTGGTGCGTGGGTCTGGAGTCGGGGGCTCACCCAGCCTGCGGAGCGTGTGCACCCCGGGGGGCCGCCATGGATGCCCCACCCCAGGCAGTACAGTCAGCCACGGAGACCACCCTTCGCTCAGCAGCCTGCGGGGGGCGTGTCCACCCCTGCGGGGCTGTCCCATCGTCTGGTGCTGAGTGGGGACCTGAGAACATGTGAACACTTAGGCCCCTGCGTCCTCACTGCCGTGGGAAGACCTGCCTGCCTTCAGTTCTGCCACATCTAACGCACAGTCTCCACTTGTGGCCCTGGTCACCCCGATTCAGACATGCAGATCCTTTCTAGGACCAGAGATGTTGCCTTTCTAGATGGCTTTCCTTAATTTTAAAAAGCAGTGAAAAATCCTGGCATCTCCACGCGGCTTTTCCGTTCTCTGCCCAACCTGGGAGTTCCCTCTCCTGACCCAGTCGGGTGGCCCTGGGGAGGCTCAGCTGGCGGGGGGGTGGGGGGGGCGCGTCGCTGGTGCTCGGTACACACGTATTCTGCATGTGGTCAGACACGCGCTGCGGTTTGGGGTCCACGAGACCTTCTGCCGGCCTGGGTTCACCAGCAGGACTGCGCAGCCATCAGACTCACTTCACGGCGATGACCACAAGAGGACAAGTGGGACCAGTGTAAGGGGTGCCCAGGCCGGGGTCCCTCCCCAGGGGTCCTGTGGACAGCGCTCACTCATCAAAGCAATGATGCGTGACACCATGCACAGAGCGCTGCCAACCCAGGAAGCCCACCTGAGCCTTGGCGTCCAGGGTTTCCACTGGGGGTCATTTGTGTAGACGCGGGTGACCCCCACATGGCTGACCTTCGTTTCCAGCCCCTGCAGGTCAAGGGGACACCACGAGACTGGCGCCCCTCCATAAAGCACAAGGATGGTGCCGACCACGTGTAGCTGGCCCCCCATTCCCAGGGCTCGTTCCCGTGGCGTGGAGGTCACCCCCAGAAGCACAGGCCCAGCAGGCCATAGAGTCAGGCAGTCACCCTACGCAGGGGAGCGTTCTGACCTTGCATTCGCTCCCCGGCAGAGGTCAGGGGTCACAGCGTGCTCTCCTGACTCTGTGACCCTATCTGAGGCAGCTTTGGGCCTTCACTGTTTTCCGGCAAAACATTTCTAGACAGCAATTTCTCACAGTATTTGACAAACATAAACATTCAAGTTGTTACTAGTTGTCTAATTTATCTAATGGAAAAAGGAGTACAGAGATCTTACTGAAACAGTTAATTAAAATAGATAAAAGTAAAAGTTTGCTCATTTCCTTTATTTCCCAGAAAAAGGGGAGAGGCATCAATTACACATTGAGAGTGGGGCTTCACATTTATAAAGGTAAGGTGCTGGGTGTTCCTAGAACAGCGGGCTCCCGAAATGCAGCAGAGGAAATCCAGCATGTCAGACATGGTCTGACCATCCCGAATATTGTACAGATTCAGGGCTTTGGGCTTACTCTTGTTTCGAGTATTGCCTTAGCTCTTTAAACTCAGTCTTCCAGCCTTTTGAGCACATTGTCTCTGGTCAGTGGTTTTGGGTACCAGGCAGGTACCTCCTATCTAAGGACACCTGGTAGTGTCCTGGCTGCTCCAGGCACACAGAAGGTCAAGGTGGACACAGCAGAAAAGGCCCAACGTCAGAATTTTCCCTTCAGTGAGACCGTGGGAACACCCCCTGACTGGGGGTGTCTGTGCAGATGCCCTCGTGGGCGGGCCTGGCCCAGCGCGTGTGGACGGGACTCTCCTAGATGCCAGAGCTGATTGCACGGCGTTGCTCACAGCAAAATGAGAATCCTACACCATTAGATCTCACTGGTTGGCAATCTAATATGTAACATTTTGCTGTCTTGAATTTATAGGTCAGCTAATAGTATGATTTTATTAACTTAAATGAAACTTGTATCTTTAAAGGGAAAATTGGGGAGCAGAAATTTGCACACTGCACATACCTGTTCCTACCTCACCAAGCAGACTTGTGCCCAGCAACAGGCGGGGGGCCAGGCGTGGGCAGTCGGGCCAGACATCGTTTCTGGTGTCCCGTGATAGTTCTTGCCAGCAGGGCCCAGAATGATGTAGGGTGATGCCCTCAGCTGTGTTCCAGAACGTCCGCAGTCCACGAAACCTCTCTATAGTCCTAGAAAATATTTCACTTCAATTTTTCCTACCTTATTATCTTCAGATGCTCCCGGCCTTCACGGGGTGGCACTGGGTCAAGTTGGAAGCATTAAAAACAGCAAGTATCTCCTCACCCTCAGTTGACAGCTGTGCTGGAACTTTCCAGTAGTTAGAACTGCTGGAACTACCTAGAAAGCCCCACTTTAAAAGTGATTCCTGGCCTGCCCAAGGGACATCTCAGATGGCATCTGTGAGAGAGGATGAAGGGTAGAACCCTAACATCAACCCAGATGTGCTGAGCGTCCCCGGTGACTTTCACGTGCACGGTGTCCTGCTAAGTGGACCGGCCACCACCCCCATACAGATGAGGAAGGGGGATGGGGGCTGACCTGAGTGGTCCTGCCTCAAAGCCGGAGCTGCCGAGCCTTATCACAGCCTGTCCTCACATGACTTGGCAGTGGACGCTGAGGCTCAGCAGTAACGTTCTCACCAGACAGAACCCACGATGCTCCTGAAGGACTTGATTTCTCCAACCCTGGGTGGAGTGCTGGACCCGTAAGCGGGGAATAAAATACAAGCAAGGATGCGGCGCTGGGCCAGGGAGAGACTGTCACAGGAGGCCCGCGCTGGCCCCCAAGGGGGAGCCAGGCAGGAAGGCAGGAAGAGTGCTGCCTTCTGCTCGTGTGGCCATCCTTGCTGAGCGTGGGATCAGCAGACCTCGTGCCAACTGGTGAATCTCTTGTCCTGAGATGGCTTTTAAAGGCAAGCTGATTTTTTTCCAGAAAACACTGTTCATAAATTAACCTTGAAAATTATTCTTCTGTTTATGATTTTCACATCCTAATAGTGAACACTAAATAACCATAAATAAGAGCACTTCTGTGTTTGCGTGCTGTCAGGGAGGTTTGATCTTTCAGATCCAGAACAGTGTGCGCTGTTTTCCCCGTGACAGAAGAGGCCAGCAAGGCTCCGTGCCCGGGGCAGCTGGGGCCGCTGGCGGAACTAGGCTCCGACTTCTCAGACGTTCAGGTGACCTGTGTGCTGTCCTCAGTCACCCACTCAGCTCTTATTTTAGGAAGAGCAGGAAAACACGAGGGACGTGGCGTTGTGAGGCCGCCGGAAGTGCTTGGGGGGCTGGGCGTCCCTGGCAGCGGCGTTCTGTCCGGATCTTAGAAGCCAGCCTCTGGGCAGCACATGAACACAACTAGCCCCAGAAGTGTGATCAGTAATGGCTGTTCTGCTAGAAGGTGCGACCAGGGGCTCTCACAGCGCCGGTCCTTTAGCCTTAACGTTGTTATGAAGTGCCCGACACGGTCACAGCTGCCGCAGCGCTCTCGTGAAGGCCTTGGAAGCGGCTGGTGTGCGCGAGCTGTCCCGCCACTCACCTGTTGCTTCCCTTCCTGCGAAGCGCGTGGCCTCACGTCTTGCTGGTCTCCCCCAGGTGGCCCTGGTGCAGTGGACGGAGAGTGTCGGCCTCACCCTGGTCCGCAGAGACCTCGCCTCCGTGCAGCTGAGGACCCCCAGCGGCCAGATCCTGACCTACTGCATCCTGCAGATGTTCCCGTTCACCTCGGAGAGCAAGCGCATGGGGGTCATCGTCCGGGTAGACTTGCCGCTCGCGTTCCCTTGGGCTTGCGCGTGGCTCGCTGTACGCACCACGCTGGAGACTCGGGGTGTTTCTCTTTCACTGCCCATTCAAACAATCTGTGCTTCTTGCTTATTTTTGAAATAAGATCTAAACTAAGAATTTATACTGAGAACCCAGTGAGGCCCCAGCAGTAGTGATTTAAGGTAACTCTCCCAAGACGACAAAGGCAGAGCAAGTAAAAGGTGTTAGCGATTAATGTTTGAAATCAGCTAAAGCTGTTTTGTTTCCAACAGCAGTAGCATGCCAAGGAGCTTTGCTGGGGAATGATTTATGACAACAAAGTTGCTGACATGCATCTCTATTAAATTTTTTTAGCAAATACCAGAAACTATCTTGGAAGGTGGCTAACCAAGGAAAGCTTATCAATGAAGCAATGAAAATTTGAGAGAATTAACCTTTACCTTGCAGTTGGACTTTGTTTCCACAACCTCAGCACAACATCTCAAGATCTGCATTTGTGTTCTTGGTCTTGTCTGCCTGAACAGCTAGGGGCGGACGTTGCCTTGCATAGAAAACTATTTGGGTAGCTCACTGCAGAATAGGTTCAGGGAGAATGGCGTTCCCTAGTGGGTTTCTGTTCGCGCGGCCGTCACTCCCGGGAGCAGCGTGGCCTGAATGTGCCTGTGTTTCCTTCTGTCCCAGGACGAGTCCACTGCAGAAATCACCTTCTACATGAAGGGGGCCGACGTGGCCATGTCCTCCATCGTGCAGTACAACGACTGGCTGGAGGAGGAGGTAAGCTGCACCCCTGCCCTGCGCGCTGTGCGCCACCGTCCCTGGAGGACGTACGACATCACCTTTTAACCAGACAGTATTGCTTTTCCACCATGTTATTTTAAGTGATTCCGGTGTCTGTCAACTTCATGAAGTAGGAAGGACAGGAGTTTTATGTAATTACAAATGGCTTACTTTCTATATAAACAACTACTGTTTTTGGTTTTTGTGTGACTGCGTGTAGATATATAAGTAGGTCCTTATTAGTAATATTTTGTTTATATTAGTGAGGAGGTAGCATTACTAATCATTCACTAAAAATCCTAAAGTAATATATATACAACGAAAGTTATATTTTAATATATTTATTTTGTAACCTATGTTATTTGCAAGATTTTAATTAGGATTTGAATGTCATTCTAATTTGTGTGTAGGATTCACTATAAAAATAGAAAATAAGATACAAATATGATCAATCCTACATTTCATCAAATTCTCCCTGAAGAGATAGGATTTATATTTAGCCTCATGAGGTTATTTTATTGCCTGTATGTTTCTGTGCTGACAGAAAAGTTGGATTTCAGAGTAAAACTGAACCTCTGTCTTACATACGGGTCACCCCGTCGTGGCCCAGGCATGGTCAGTCAGTGTGGGGGCTGCACGCACCCCCACGTCCACAGCAGTATTGGCAATACGAATCAATAGCTCCTTCAGGCACTTTGATTTAATCAGGCACATGAATAAATTAAATTCCCTGAAGACCTAGTAAAATGCCATAAAAATTACTTTTGGTCATAATGATGTGCAATTAATTATAAAATACTTGTTTAATTTATTTAGCTTTATGAGGTCAAATCAATAAATGTCTTGCAACAGACAGATAATGTCAGATTGTTTTTCACAAAGATAACTTTATTAAAAATCCTTTGTGCGTTTATTTTCCCAACGTTACACTTTCTTCCCTTAGATGAATCTTTTGATCCTCTGCACATGTCTTTGCTGGAATACTATTATGGTTTGAAAGCCTTTACCTTATTTAAAACAAACACAAACATAAAAAACCCAGCATGTTCTGGGAGCCTGAGCCTGCACGGAGCTCCTCTGTCTCAAGCAAGCTCCCCACATTGGATTCTTGGCTATAAACTTTTATTCTCCACGAATTAAAACAAACACATGCCACCAGCACTTCACTCCACACATCCCAGAGCCAATTCTGTAAAGCCCTCACTGTGCACAGACGTGGAGTACCAGGTCCCGGACGCAAGAGGTGCTCGGGTACTCGGCCTCCTTGCTCTTCGTGCAGGTGTGTAGCGCAGGTCAGCATCGGGGATCTGGGACGGCGTGAGCGACTAGCGCTCTGCTGTCCCCAGAGTGTGTGTGAGGCGGGAGCTGTGCAGGTCCGCGTGCTGCAGCCCTCGTCAGCCAGATGGTTAGGATTTCAGAAGGAAGGAGTAGTTTCTACTCTGTATTTGCAGAGATTTTAACATCCTGCAGGCAGATGTGGTAGATGAGCTTGGTTAGACCCGAGCGCCCCACCTCGAGAGAGGGGCAGGTATGTGCAAGCACCAGCCTTCACCCCCGGGGATCGCGGGGGAGGAGGTCTGGGCACATGGCCAGGCAGGGCAGAGTCGTGTGCAGAGTCGTGTCTGGACGGTCAGTCTGTGGGCATGACATTTCCACTCAGGCCTCTGATTCTCAGTGCATGGAAGCTCAGACGCTCCAGGTCACGGCTCCCTCAGTGGCCGTCTGCCCATCTGCCCCAGGCACTGGCATCTGTGTGCCCGCATACGCGGGCAGGGCATCACACGGGGGACGCGCTGCATGTCCGAGCTTCCTAATCACTGCATCTCCTTTTCACTAACAAAAAAGCAGCTCATTGATTTGTCTGGGATGTATTTGCTTAAATGTGTGACTCCAGCATCAGGTTTGCATCTTGAAGTGTACTCGGGAGACACCGATTTTGATTGGCTGTTGTTTGGCTCTAATGTAAAGTCCCGTGCCCCTTGGTGTTTGGTAAAAATGCTTCAGAAGATCCTCCTTCTGTCTCTGGGGGTCCTGGCACCAGCCCTGCCCAGAACACCTGCACCACAGGGCTGCAGCCCTGAAAGACTCACATCCAAAGCGCACTGTCCACCGTGGCGCTCTATGTCATCTGCCAAAACCGGCTACACGTGCTACAGTTGGGAGCTTTAAAGCATGGTCAAAATGTGAAATAGTTCCTCAGAGTTTGAGATTTAAGAGTCAACAAGAAAGAGGTGAAGGGGCTCTCAGGAGCCGCCATGGCCTGGATAAGCCTTGGCTAGTTGGTGGTAGTATTCCTAATGTGTAGACACTGTGGCTTCAGAGAATGGTACAGCTTAGCATTCACATTGTTTTTTAAACTTTATTTTTCATGAAAACCATTATTCTGAAATACTGCTGTTGACGTTCTCAGTTTGGGCATACCCCGGGCAGCACCTGGTCATCAGACGTCCTGTGTGTGTGTCTGTCCCCACCAGCCAGGCAGCCAGGGCCTCCCTTGGGGCCCCGCTCAGCGTCTTCTCCCCAGGACTCTTTCTCTCCCTGTTTCTCCCTGCTCTTCACTTGGGGGCCCTCTGGGACATGGGCGCCGGGGACACGGCCCTGTTTGGCTCACCTCGGAGTCTGAGGACGGTGACCAGCCCAGGACGCCTGGCCCTCTGCACGCGTCCTTCACCCCGGCCCTCGCGGTTCTCCAGGAGAGGCTTATGTTCGGGGTGAGACAGCTGCCCGCCGCACAGGGCTGCTCCCAGCCTGCAGAGACGACACTCACACATTTCCACAGCATGCGTTGTGAGGGCCTCAGCAGGCTTCATGCGTGCGGCAATGTCCCGTCAGTGCAGCCTGAGAGAGAGAATGCACCATCACAGAAGGCAGCGGTGCGGGGGGCCCGGGGCTCCGAAGAGCCGGCATGTGCCTCAGTCTCTGCCGGCACGGTACCGCTTTGTGCACCACCTCAGGCGAGGCTCTTCGGCGCCCGTCAGTGTGTGCGTGTAAGCTGGAGAGCTTCCGGGCCCTTTCCCCGGAGTGGCCCCGCGGCCACCACCCACCAAGGAGCTCGGGTGAGCCTCCTCTGCGAGTGTGGGGCAGAGCGCCAGCCCGTTACCTGATGGCAGGTTGGGACCAGTCCCGGAAGCAGCCTAGAATCAGGCTGTTTCTCTCCCCCTTCATCAACTAAAACTGCCTAGTTTTTCCTCTAACAGCTGAAAAATACCGTTACTTTCTCTACATTCTCTGTGAGTGGAGTTGATATGTTTCCACACACTTGTTGAATGCATTTCCATTTCTTGTTTCCTAATGCACGCCTGGGCCTCAGGCCTCGCTACGGGCCACTTGCCCTGCAGGGTAGGACCCAGACCCCAGCACAGAGCCCCAGGACTCTCAGCGTCTTCCCCTCCCCCCACCGCACTGCCACGTGAGGCTTCCCTGTTCCACACCTTGCCCCTCCCGCCCCAGCACCAAGCATCCACACTGCCCGTGCTGCTGCGTGCGGCCTGCTGCAGACCTTGCTCGTGAGACCATTTTTGAAAAGTCTAGTCGAATGTGGGAAAGCAGTGTGCTTGTTGTCTGAGGGCTGCCCCGTGCCCGCCCACCCGCGGAGATTAGGGGAGCCAAGCCATCCTTCCGGCGAGGCTGTGATTGCAGGACATGTCCGCGGAAGGAGGCGCACTGAGAAACCGTGGGTAGCTTCCGACGCGGTGACAGACCCGGGGGGGCAGGGCCCTGACTGCGGCGCAGTATCGGCGAGTGCCACAGGTGCCAGGCCCCATCGCGGTCAGCACCTGGGGGCCGCATGTGACCTGCATCTCCTTTTCCAGTGTGGAAACATGGCCCGGGAAGGTCTGCGCACCCTCGTGGTCGCCAAGAGGGCACTGACAGAAGAGCAGTACCAGGACTTCGAGGTGAGCCGACTGTCCAGCCCCTTCTGCCCCACGGGCATCCACCCCTCAGACACGTCCCTGTCAACGTGGGTGCGAGCTGCTGGTGTGGACACGCACACGACCTGGGGCTGCCTGGCTGCCCCCGAGCGCCGGGACATCCACTCCAGTCTGCTGGGAAAGGGGTGTGTCCCCGCCGCAGACAGGCTTCTGTGATGGGGCAGATTTCTGTGCCCCCACACGTCCCCCAGGGTGACCCGCACCCTCCGTCTCTCCTCAGAGCCGCTACAGTCAGGCCAAGCTGAGCATCCACGACAGGGCGCTCAAGGTGGCTGCGGTGGTGGAGAGTCTGGAGCGGGAGATGGAGCTGCTGTGCCTCACGGGGGTGGAGGACCAGCTGCAGGCGGACGTGAGGCCCACTCTGGAGATGCTGCGGAACGCAGGCATCAAGGTACGGTGCAGGCCCTCGAGACGGACTGCTGCTGTCCTGGAAGCGCCGGCCAGCTTCTTCCTCCCGGGACGTCCCCCCGGACCAGCCTCACCCAGGCCAGTGCCCCCCAAAGTCACCTGGGACCTCCCCTTGCCGCTTGCCCCAGAGGAAGCCCAAATTGTCCTGTCACTAGCAACAGTCCCCCCTGCCTTTTCTCTGCCCCGCCCCAACCCTGCCCCACCCCTGCCCCATCCCTGCCCCATCCCTGCCCCATCCCTGCCACCAGGGTCTCAGACTCACCCACCGCCCAGCTTTGTTCCTCGAGACTTTTGTGGCCTTGGGCATCCATCAGGTGTGAGCTCAGGACAATCCAGGCCTCAGGAGACCTTGGCTCTCACACGGGATGTGCTTCCCTCATGCTCCAGAGCTTTCTGCTCACAACCAGATGTTACCACGAGGGTCCCTCAGCTCCGCTGTATCAGCTCATTTTGCTCTCATTGCTGGGGTCCCTGTAGGCCCTGTGACTTGATGCTGAGTGTCCACCTGCTGACCTTCTGTCCTGCCGTTTTCATACTGCTTTGTCCCCTTCATGTCCAGGGAAATTAGCATTGTGCTCTATGTTTTAGCTTTCAGGGAACTGCTTTCTGACCTTATGTACCATTAAAGCCCAAAGTTCAGTTACAGACGGGAGAGAAAACCTATCCTGAGGCTGCCCTGAGGACTGGGGCCTCGTGTTGGAGAATGAAAACAATCCAGCTCGAGTTTCAGAGAAAAACTAAATAGCTCGACTAGAGCGACAGAAAGGAAGGATGGTATCGGAGGGAAAGCTGCCTGGGGCTGCAGCCGAAACGCACACAGTGGGTTCTGACGGAGGCGCCGAGTGTGCACAGCGGGTGCACCCTTGCCTGCAGGGGTCTTGGTGGGAGAGGAGACCCCCGTCCATGCAGGACAGCAACCTGGCAGGAGGCGCATCTGGTTTCAGAATCACAAGAGCAGTTCAGACTCAGGCTTTGTGCTGATTGTGGTGCGCAGCCGGCACTTGGGTGAAGAGGAGGTGTGAGGGCCGCAAGCAGGGCACTTGCTCGTTTTCCACAATGTTTCATACACTTCGTGTCCCTCCTTCGCCGAGCTGTGCGCGCTGAAGCCGCGGGTGCTCTTGGTGCACACAGTCTGGGTATTTCTGTTGATTGATTGCTAACCCTAAGTGTGTGGGGTCCTGCCCTTCTTCCTTCACATCTCCCGTCTAAAGAAGAGGACCCTGCATCCCTTCACGGAGCGTGAGGTTGTGATGTCAGGTGGCGGTTTCGCAAGTCACACGTGCCCCTGAGCCACTCACAGCTTCACCAGGGGTGGTTGCTCTTGCTGTCTAGCGTGAATTGTTCCCAGGTTTGTCTTAATGACGTGTCATAACCTGAGGTCCAGGCTCAATAAGGTGAATATTAGTTGTGCGAAATAAATAAAAAGCACAAGTTCTCAAACACTGAGAAGAGCCACAAGCAGATGATGCCTGAGCAAAAAATCAGTATGCCATGAGTTTTTGTTTCCTGTGTCCAAAAATGCGTATTTATATATGATACACTAGACATCTGAGAAAATCAGGTGTCAGTGGGAGAGCACTGTAAGTATTTTGCTGTTACATGAAATATGCGCGTGAACCGTCCTGTCATATCTCAGATGTCTGGTTTTGTTCTCGTGGTGGTCTAGCGATATGCTTATATGTATAATACGTGAAGTCAAAGTAGTATTTGCCATGTTTTGATACAAACAAATTTTGGCTTAACCGTTTCACCTTTTTGAACCTCAGTTTCCAATTGAAAAATTAGCAAGTTGGGCTAAGGATGTCTAGGGCGCTCCTTGCTCTGCGGCCCGTGACCACGTGGCGTCTTCCGGGCCGGCTTGTGTGGCTCGCAGGGCGGGTGAGCCTTGCCCTCGGGTGCACACGGGCGCCTCTGTAGCCTCAGAGTCTGAGGTTCCTGAACCCCCACCATCCCCGTGCCTTCCCATCTCAGCTGCTTCGTCTAACATCATTTTGCTCCTACTTGTTTTAGCTAAATAAGTCGACAGAGACGATTCTTTATTGTGGTAAAATGTACATAATGTAGCATTTATCATCCTAGCCATTTTTAAGTGCACAGCTCATCGTCACTCAGTACATTTGCACTGCTGTGCAGCCGTCCCCAGACCGTGTAAACCTGAACCTCTGTCCCCACGAAACACTAGCTCCGCTGCGCTCCCCCAGCCCTGGCGCCCCCATCTGCCTCTGTCTCTGTGGGTGCGCCTCGTCAACAGTCCTCCTACCAGGGCAAGCCCCACAGCCTTTGACTGTGTGTGGGGGGCTCCCTTCACTGAGCTCAGCGTCCTCCAGGCCCATCCATGTCCCAGCAGGTGCCAGAATATTCCCCCCTTTTCAAGGCTGAGTACTGTTCCACGGCATGCATGCCGCATTCTTATCTGCCCGTCTGTCAGTGGACACCGGCTTGCTTCTTTGGTTTGGCTGCTATGAATAGTCATGCTGTGAACATGGGTCTGCAAGTGTGTGTTCAGGAAAGGACGCTTCTAAGGGTTCTGCATCTTCACTTGTCCCCTAGGTATGGATGCTAACAGGCGATAAACTCGAGACCGCGACTTGCATCGCCAAAAGCTCACATTTGGTGTCTAGAGCACAAGACATTCACATTTTCAGACCAGTGAGTATATGTCAAAAAGCACTTTGACTATTAAATGTTTTATCTCACAATCAAAACTTGTTGGTTTTGTGAGAATGTATGTGCAAATATTTAGTAATTACTAAAGAAGAGAAATATAATTTTCTTGCTGAATTTATAAAAACATTGCAAATAGGTTTCTGTTAGCTGCTCACATTGCATGGGATGAAAAAGCTACATTGTGATGGAGTAAAACAAGATCTAAATTCAAAAGTGTTTTTCTGTTGTACAATGGAATTAATTATTAACCAAGTATCTATTTTAGAATAGACCTACCACCATCGTTTTCCATTCCATTTACAAAGTGTATGTTGATAAAAATTACATTTTTGTAGTAGCTACGCCCATTAGTAGGAATGTGTTTTTAATCTATCATTTTCAAGTGAAATGTTGTTTAATTATCTCAAAGAAAATTAGTAAAAATGGTCTAAAGTTTTGTTTTTACTGTATTACTTATGACTAATGTTTATAATTCAAACAAAAATGCAGTCTCCCGGGTCTTGATTGATGGTGGTGAGCAGACACGGTCCATCTGCATCTGCTCTGAAGGAAGCACTTGGACCTACAGAAAGAGTGATTTGAATATAATTTACATGTAAATGTCATTTGTTTCAAAGCATCAGAATGGCAAATTAGGCCCTGCAGATGACTATTTGCCATTAAATTATTAATGGTTCTGATAGAACTTTAGATCAATTTTTGTTGACTTTTCAGTGTTTACAGCCGCAGATTGAAATTTCCACAGTAAAGCCTACCTATCTAAAGAGGAGTCTGAGATTAATTTGGACCACGTGAAACTTACTTCTCAGTCCTGCAACGTAGCATTTCTTGTATGCCCCATAAAAATCCCTGCAGAAAGAATGTCAAAAACCAGTATGGGTGCTTTCTGAAATGCTTTCATTATAAAATTAACAGTATTTCAAGAATTTGACTTGATTTTACTTTTAGATTGTTTAATCCTTCGAGTGTTTTTTGCTTGAACTAACAGAGAAAGTTGAAACCCGTGGCAGAGAGAGCAGAAGCATTTCATACGAACATTCTGCATCACGTGGCATTTACAGAAAGGGGCATGTTCAGATGAAGTCTGGGCTTGAGACCACGGCCGCTGCGTGGGCAGCCTGGGTTCTGGCCTTGGACGCACAGAAGTGTCTAAAGAACTGTGTCCCTACTGCTGACAGTCACCCCCCAGCACATGGCTACCCTGTGAAAGTGCCAGAAACTCCCCCCATCTCTTTGGGGGGAATACCCCGCACACAGCTGGATGCCCCCCTCATGGCACAGCTGTCAGCACCTGGGTCCCCTGCCCTCTGTCTCTTGATGAGCCACCTCAGGGCACTTTATCTCACGGTAACTGTGTCCTGCTTAGAGTTGTCACAAATTGGGAAACAGTCGGTGTTAAGCAAGTAGGTATTTATTCCTGGCACCGTAAGAGAAATTTGAAAGAGCACTTTGTTACAAGACTGGACTGCTTGTGTAAAGCACCTTTTGATTTTGAATAATGTGTCTAAAGATTTCACTGTGATTCATAAATAAGGGTTGTTTGTACCTCTGATTTAGATAACACTGTAATTTGGGTGCTTTTCTCCCTTTTGTGGAGGTAACCAGTCGGGGAGAGGCCCACTTGGAGCTTAACGCCTTTCGAAGGAAGCATGATTGTGCACTGGTCATATCTGGGGACTCCCTGGAGGTGAGGCTGGTCTCCGACCAGACACCTGTCTGTCTGTCCGTCAGTGTCCCTGGGGGTGAGGCTGCTCTCCGACCAAGCACCTGTCTGTCTGTCTGTCCGTCTGTGTCCCTGGGGGTGAAGCTGCTCTCTGGCCAAGCACCTGTCTGTCTGTCTGTTCGTCTGTGTCCCTGGGGGTGAGGCTGCTCTCTGGCCAAGCACCTGTCTGTCTGTCCGTCTGTGTCCCTGGGAGTGAGGCTGCTCTCTGGCCAAGCACCTGTCTGCTTTTCCCGCCCGTGGGCCAAGGGTTTTCTGAGTCAGATGTACTTTTTCAGTTATTACTATCCGGGTGGTGGTTATGCAAGTTTCATGAGCCTTTATAGCCTGAAGAACTGTCATGGCAATACCAGAGGGGTGACTCTGTCTGTCCTTAACTATGTTCGAGGTTGACCTATTTTAGGCTTCTTCAAAGTTCTCCTTCGGCGCTAGGCCTCAAGCTCATTGTTAATAGCACAGCTCCCCGTGGAGTCTTGAGTGTGGCACCCACTATCTTGGCCTAAATGTGCCCAAACCAAGATTTCTAAGAGTGGGCCGTGGGACACAGGAAATGGGCTTGCGGCCCTGCAGGAGGGGCTAAGCCAGGTTCCGGAGCCCTGGAGCCTGTGCCCCAACTCCCTGACCTCTTTCCCTTCACCTGCCCTCCCGCCTCCCTATGGGCCCTCCCCAGGGATAAGCCCCGGCTGTGCTGGGGCAGGAGGTGCGGCAGCCTGCGGCCTCATCTCGGCTGTTTGTGTGTGCCTGGCCGTGTGCTGGCGTCGCCTGGACCCTCTGGCGGGGCATCCGGCACTGCGGCTCCTGGGCCTCACCTATCCTCAGCTGTCCCGCTGTTGGCTCAGAGGATTTCCCAGATACCGGGTCGCGGAGCAGTGTCCCTCCGCTTCCCAGCACTCAAACGTGCACTCCTCCTGCCCCCAGGCCCGCCTTAGACACACATGTCTTTTTAAAAATCTCTCTTTACAGTTCTGTCAGTGTGGTTTGTGAAGGAGCAGAAGTAGCTCCTTGTGTTAAATCCACCATCTTTTATGAGTATGTATTTTTAATTAACTGTTCTTACTACTTTGGTCCCCACCAGAGCTACACATAGTCGGTCAACACAGAAAACTGATGGTGGAAGAGCCCCCCGCCTGCCCCTCCCTCCTCCGGTCCTGCTCCCCAAACGCCCCGTCTTCCATTTCTGTGTCTGGGGCTTCTGGGGCTTCTGTCTGTCATCTCAGTGGTACTCTGTCCCTGCTTCATCATCCGCCCAGTACCTGCTGGTGGGGGACGGAGCTTACCGTCCCAGGTTTTAGGGGAAAGTGCATGAAGCCTCCCCTCGGCCCTTCGCGTGGCCGTCTGTCGGTGGCCCCCATGCACTCTGCACTCCGGAGGTTGGCTGAGACGCGTTGGCCTTCTGCTGTGCACACGGCACACGTGCATGTCTTCCACGGGCCACCGTTAGTGACGTGGGTTCTTGGCGCGGTGGGAGACCAAGACACACGCTGGTCTGCCTGTCGGAAGAGTTTGTTGTAATTGATCCGATGGTGTGAGCTTCATGGGTCTGAAGTAGGGCCTGCGGGTGGGGCGTGTTGTATCCTGTCTTATTAACGAAGTTTTTAGACTTGAATTGTAAGTGTCTGAGGGTGACGCTGTCGCCTGGGGGCAGTGTCCTAACCGCCTGGCACTCACTTTGAGCCCTGAAGAGGGTTGAGATGCGGAGCAGGAAGTGCACACGGGCTGTCGGGACAAACTAACGTGAACACGAGAGCCGCGGAGCCAAGGGAACATGGGCAGAGGAAGTAAGATCCAGTTGGTGCCAAGACATCCTACGGGGACGAAGCCGTGAGGGCCCAGGGGGCCGGAGGGGTGGCCGCGAGCTGTTGGCCACCAGGGAACAAGAGAAGAGAAGATGGAGGTGGCTGCAGACCCGAGGCACCCGGGCACAGTCCTCTGCTGTCCCGGTCCCGGCCCTGGTCCTGGTCCCGGGGAGGAGCATCCGCACCCCTGAGGGGCCCTGTGGGGTCAGGGGAGCATTGGTCCAGAGCGGGCGCAGTGCACCAGCCGTCCTAGGACACAACAGCCCGCGGTCCCCGGCAGGTGCGCATGCTGTCGGCGGTGGTGGGTGCCGTGGGGCCTCAGAACCCGGACCTCTGACAGGATATCCCACACACAAGGGGGCCCCAGGGTCTAAGGCAACTTTAAGGGGGTTTTGTTTTGCCGACCAAGTTGGAGACTTAGGTTAGAAACAGTATTTTATATTAAAGATCTTGTTTAGCCAGGGTGGGGCTGAAATCACCTGAAAAGAGACAAAGACTAAGCAGGAAGCTGTCTGTGGTGGGATCCCCCACGTCGGTCACGCAAGCAAGGCGGCATCCGCCAGCCGCGTGCAGACCACAGTGGGCCGTGGTGATGCTCAGGGTGAGATGCGGAGTCGTCCGCCCGCCCCGACCCCAGCTGCCCGGCCCTGCCTGGACCCTGACCACCACACGCTGCCCATCCACACGGACGGTTGTCTGTGCAGGTGCCCCGCTCCTCCCGTAGGGCCTGGACACCGGCCCTCCCACCTCACCCCTGCCTCCTCTGCGTGCCTGCAAGCCCTGAGTCCCCAGCCAGCCAGGCAGGGCGGCCATGAGCTGGGGAAGGGCACGCAGGCAGCGTGGCCCCGCATATGCCGGCATGAGGCTGTTGCGTTCTCCCCGCTCTACCCCTCGTGCCCCCGCAGACCATGGTGGGTGGCAGGTGCTCAGAGGCTCTGTTTCGCAGGTCTGCCTCAAGTACTATGAGCACGAACTCGTGGAGCTGGCCTGCCAGTGCCCGGCCGTGGTGTGCTGCCGCTGCTCGCCCACCCAGAAAGCCCACATCGTGAAGCTGCTGCAGCAGCACGCGGGAAGACGCACCTGCGCCATTGGTGAGTGCCCGGCCCACTCCGTCAGCAGGGGTGCTCGGAGAGAAACGATCTTCAGAGCTACGGGCAGCGCAGTGTGTTGTCTTAATAGCAGGTGGATTTCACCTGGGTGTTTTGAGACAGCTTCTCCGGGTAGAAGAGAGGCCAGGATGGGGTCTCGATGTTTGTGTCATCTCCCATTTCCGTGCCCCCAGGTGACGGAGGAAATGACGTGAGCATGATCCAGGCGGCAGACTGCGGCATTGGGATCGAAGGGAAGGTACGTGTGCCCTGTGGTCACCGTGTCCTCTGCGTGCTTCCCACCAGCCCTGAGCTGCACACTCGGGTCACAGGCGAACCAGCCGCCCTGTCTACCCCTTAGGAAGTGCAGGTAGGACGCGGAAGCTGCCAGCGCCAAACCCCCCACGTCCCCACGTCCTCGCTGTTCTTCAGGAGGCCTGGGACTAGTGCCCTGCAGTCTCCTCCCCGCCAGGCTCAGCTCAGGTGTCGCCAGCCCTCTTGCACACCTTTCTTGCCATCCTGGAACCCCCAGCTTCTTGCTCACCTTTGCACATCTGTGTCCGCAGCCAACCATGAGCTGTGGTTGGGGTCTGTCTTGTGTGCAAATGAGCCTGATTGCAGTCTTCCCCTCGGCCACTGTGCTTCCTGGTGCCTGGTGGCTTCAGGTAGCAGCCTCGAAAGGGCTCTCCTTGCCCGCCTCGCGCACCCCCCGCGGCTCTGGGAAGCGGCCAGGCGCTGTTTCGGGACCCCAGGGCAGTCTTCAAGGCAGGTTCGCTTCTCTTCCTCGTTTCTGTAATACCGACAGGCTCCTGCCATCCTGGCCGGCAGCCGCCTGACGTGCCCTGTCAGCCCGTCCCCTCCGAGGCTGTAGGGACAGCTTCCACCTTCAGTCGGTGGAGGCTGAGTTCTAGAAGCCCCTTCTGGAGGCGCCTGCTCCGCATGTGCCCTGTTTCAAGAAGGCACTGTGCTTGTTCCAGGAGGGCAGACAGGCCTCCCTGGCCGCGGACTTCTCCATCACGCAGTTCAAGCACATCGGCCGGCTGCTCATGGTGCACGGGCGGAGCAGCTACAAGAGGTCGGCGGCGCTCGGCCAGTTCGTCATGCACAGAGGCCTCATCATCTCCACGATGCAGGTGCCGGAGCCTGGCGCCCAGGGCGGGGCGGAGCCGTGGGGAGGGCAGGTGTGGGACTAACAGGCGCTCCCCTCTCTTGAAGGCCGTGTTTTCTTCTGTCTTCTACTTCGCATCCGTCCCGCTGTACCAGGGGTTCCTCATGGTGGGGTAAGTGGTGCAACTCGTGCATCTCAGCAGCCTTGCTTGGGGAGGACTTCTCATTTCCAAAGACGCTGCCAGAATGTTGTCTGAGTAACTCCACACACAGTCGGTATTCAGAGTGAGAACCCGGTGTCAGGCGCAGGACCCCCGCACCATCTTATTGTTGCTTTGTCAGGAGAATGTCTGAGTCCCTGGGGGGTGCCCGGGCCCCGTGGTGGCCCCATCCCAGCTGGGATCGGGGAGGCTGGGACACGGGGTCATGCCGGGGACATGACCAGCAGCAGACACACAGGCACAGGGTGCCGGGATGGGACACGACACGCCCACGTGGACAGGGGCAGAGTCTCGTCAGTAGTAACAAGATCTCATCTCTGAAGGTCCCCACACGGCAGCTTGGAAAAGTACGTCAGAGACTGCCGCTTGTGTGCAGTTTATGATTAAAACCGCCAGTGTTCTGTTAAAGGTGAATGAGTTAGAACTTCTCTTCCCCCCATCCTCACGCCAAGAGATAAAACCAGTGTGGCTGTTGGCGTGGCGTAAAGTCCACGTGGTGCCTCCTGACGCCTCCGCACCGGCCCCACGGAGCCCAGCACCCCCGATGGCCAGTGCGTTGCCCATGTGTGCTCACGCTCGGAAAGCAGCAGCGGGTCACACCAGTGCTGCCTGCACAGTTCAGAGCGCTCATCCCATCGGCGTAGCGTCCCTGTGACACGGGCAAGGAAGGAGGTGCCCAGGGACCCTGGGAACGTGCTGGGGGCCACAGGGCTGCTGGGGGACAAAGCCTGGGGCCGGCCTCGGACAGGCTGGCTGCCTTCCCGCGGCATTTAGTGTCTTTCCAGGGCTGCAAAGAACAAACACACGAGCTCTTTCGCCCTTTGGAGCTGTTTTAAGTACACTTTCTGAATGCGTTTCATCGGACAGCTCCCCGAATCCCAAGGTCCCTGATAATTTGAATGAGAGATGGAGAGCAGCAGGCTGGGCCATGTCAGGCTTTGCCGAACACGTTGGTGCCGTAAGTCGCCAGCGTCCCAGGGCAGAGCCGATGGCAGATGCTTCCTGCCACTCCTGCAGCTGTGTGCGCTGGGGCCCGGGCTGATCTCCCCGCCCGACGCCGGGCCGGACCTGAGGACCTGCTTGCAGATGCCGGTGCTGCTGTGACTGCCCTTGGTCTGGGCCCTGGGCCTTCTCACCTGCTGTCTCCCTGGCTGGGGCTCCTCCTCAGGGCGCTGGAGCAACGCCTTCCTGCAGGCCGCTGCGCCAGCTCTGCGTTGCGGCCCCCATTCCCGATGGGCCAGGCCCAGGGAAGGCTCCCGTCATGGCCTCGGCTCTGGCTTCCAGGGCGACCGGCGCCGTGCGCAGCTGTGTGCTGCGTGGCCACCAGCGTGGCCACCAGCCGTCCGCGGCTCTGTGCCCTCCCCGGGACTTTAGTTCCCCGTGGCCTCAGCCTTCCCAGTACCCCTCCCGTGACTGATCTTCAGAAGGCGTAGGATTTGCACCTGACGTTACTGCATCTGGAGTTTTTCCAGCGCACGGCTTCCCTGGCGGCAAACAAACACTGTTTCCCATTTTAAAACCATGGATTTGAAACATTCGGAGGAAAACTTCCGGGGCAGTGGTGATTACTCCTTAGACAGTAAAGCCCAGGCCGGTGAAGCCGCGGTTGTGGGCCTCACTGGATTCTTCCTTCGTCAGCGGGAGCTCCGAGTGCTTTTAAAGCTCCTGTTCGTGTTGGCTTTATTCGAGGTTTCTCCGCGTGTCCGTCATGTGAGGCATCTGTAGTTTTCTTCAGCATTTGGTGGGAGTGAGGAGAGGTGCTTTTACGTGAAGCTTCTTCACCGGAAAACCTTAAAATCAGTTTTGCCGTCACCTAGAAAACAACAGTCGGACGTGGGTGGGAAGGAAAGTGATGTTTTTATCAAAGTCTAAGGAGACCAGAGTCATGTCCTGAGATACATCTGTAGTGCCTCAGGGCCGTTGATGAACTCACCTCCACGTGTTTCAAGGTTTTTATCCTCCTTCGTGTCGTTGGCTCAGAAGGGCCGCTGACGCAGGCGAGGCTGCGTGGTGCCCCCAGCACAGTCCCTGCCACGCACTGTGGCCTCCCCTCCAGGAAGCACTCCTTGGCAAAGTCCTGGGGAAGCCCCGCATATCACAGCCCCTCTGAGAGGCTCACCGTGCGGGTCAACAAGTGGACGTCTCCACACGTGTCTGACCTTGTTGCACCAAACCCGTTCTTTGCCCAACACCTATCAGCATCGCACATTCTGAGCAGTACCCTCGGGGACAGGCCGACCTCAGCTGGCTGCAGGGCTCGCTCGTGTGACGGGTGCCCCATGTTGCGGGGGGGCCCGACGCGTCCCCATCTGCCGGGCTCTTCAGCCCTTTCAGCCTCCACATTCTAAGCAGGTGGGAGTTGTTCCGAGAAGACTGACAAAGTTAGGAATTTGGAAGAAAGGGGCGCCTGGGGGGCTCAGTCGTTAAGCGTCTGCCTTCAGCTCAGGTCGTGATCCCAGGGTCCTGGGATCGAGCCCCACGTCGGGCTCCCTGCTCAGCCTGGAGCCTGCTTCTCCCTCTGCCGCTCCCTCTGTTCTTGCTCTCTCTCTCTGACAAATAAATAAAATATTTAAAAAGAAAAAGAAAAATTTGGAGGGAAGTTTGGGCCGTAAGCCTGTTTAACCTCATGCAGGACTGACCACTCTGAAGCACATGGATTTCCGCCCCCGGGGGCTTCCACGGGCACACAGTGAGAGGAAGCAGGCTGAAACGCCCTCTCTGACACAGTGTGCCCTTCGTGACCCGCGGCCCTGGACGGGGCAGCACCGCCTGCACCAGTGACCGTGGAAGCCTGTCCGAGGAGACTGCTGCTCACACATAGAGCTTCCCACCTGGCTCTCCGCCCCTGGGTACCTTCCCGACACCAAAGCTTTCTCACAGGTGAAAATGTCATTTAAAAGAAATTCAGTCCTACTTCAGGAAAAACAACATAAATGCACTTTTCCTCGTTCCCTCTGTTGAGCACAGCCAAATTCTTGCAGATGTCCCAGATGGAACACACGTGTGCTCTGGCCCGCCGGGTGGAACACGCATGTGCTCTGGCCCGCCGGATGGAACACGTGTTTGCTCTGGCCCGCGGGTGGAACACGCGTGTGCTCTGGCCCGCCGGACACACAGCGTTCAGACAGCAACCCCTCTGCTCCAACCAATGCCATGGAAACGCCACCCCCATCTCCCTGCCAAGTGGGGAGCCGGGACCCCACACACACACACCCAGCAGCAAGGAGCAGCCCTCATCGGTGTCCCACAGAACTTGGGGGATGGCAGCAGCGCCGCTTCCCCCAGAGCAGCACCGGGAGACCCAGCATCCCAGTGGCACCCAGATGTCAAGTTTCAGTAGAGAATCACTCGCCACGCCCAGAACCAGGAAGGTGTCAGAGTTGGCCAAGAAGAGAATAGATGCCAGCCCCGAGGTGCCGTTGGTGTTGGAATTGTGCAACACGGTGTTAAAGCCGCCACGCGGACATACTTTAATGAGCAGCAGGAACACTCGGGGCAAACAAAGATGAAACGTGTCCGCTTAGAAATAGAAAGTAGAACCAAATGGAAACTGACCACCAAGCCCATCGTGACACGGACCCGACCCACAGTGGGGTGGAGGGCCCACTGAGGACACAGGACACGGGACGGCGGTCCTGTGAGCACCACGAGAGCCCGGAGACCAGAGCCTCAGGGGCTGCAGCTTTGTGTCCCTGGGGCTCTGGAGGGAGGACGGGGGTGCTGGGCTGGAGGAGAAAGAATGGCTGAAAACTTCCCAAATGGGTGAATTCAGAGACATCCACACCAAGACGTGCAACACAGAGACTCAGGAAGACAGAGGACAAACGGCATGAAGGGGGCGAGCTAGGGGAAGAGCAGCCCCAGAACCAGGCAGGAGGGAGCGGTGTGGGCACAGACGGCCACCTGCAGCGAGCTCTTCCTTCAGGAATGATGGGCGTACGCACACACCACACGTCCGAGAGCTTTCAGGGTCCAACAGGAAGAGAGCCTCCAGTTAGCAAACGGGCAGGAGGCACAAGCAGACGTTTCACCCCAGAGGATGTCGATGGCATGTGAGCGCGCACACAGATGGTCCCCGTCAGTAGCCGTCGGGGACATGGGGAGGGGGGATGCAGAGAAGCAGGGCCCCCCGCACGCGCCCGGCCCGGCGGCACAGCCCCTGTGTCCCCACAACTAGACTCTTGAGCTGATGACCCCAGGTGGCACTCCTGTTAGAATAAATGGAAGATCTCACAAAACGATCCGTGCGGTGAGTGTTCATAGCTGCATTATTTGTTTCAGCGAGCGGGTTACAGAGGCGGGCACACCCCCACCCACGGGGGTGAGCACGGCCACAGCAACTCCTGGAACAGCCTCCTGTTCAGGCTGAGGGGAAAGGCACGCGTGTAGCCTCGCCAGGGGGGTTACAGAGGAGGTGGGAGGGAGGTGGGTAGCGGGGCCCCCGGGGGTGGTGGCGGTTCTGTGTCCCCGACACCCTGGCGGTGAGACTGGGCTGCAGGTTTGCAAGATGCTACCGCGGGCAAACCAGGGCGAGGGCACACGGGATCTCTCCTACTTCCTACACCTGCCTGTGGGTCTACGGTGACTTCCAAATAAAAAGTTTAATTAAGAAAGAAAAATGGATTCCTGTGAGCATTTATGGCTCACAGACCAAGTTATTATATTGCAGGGCAAGTATTAAGTTGTAGGAACAATCATACCTGAATTTGCTGTTGAGGCTTTGAAACTGTGGCCTCTGATTGTAGAGGTGTATTGACCGTGGCACACGCCCCTCCCGCTAATCTGCCTCCCTCTTGGTTGTAAGGTATGCAACTCTGTACACCATGTTCCCAGTGTTCTCGCTAGTGCTGGACCAGGACGTGAAGCCGGACATGGCCATGCTCTACCCAGAGCTCTACAAGGAACTCACCAAGGTACGGGCACCAGGCCGCTGCTGGTATCCTAGCAGAGTATTTACTGCAAGAAAAAGTGCCAGTTGTGAAGCAGCTTCCAGACAGGTTTTATTTCTAGTTATTGCTGACATTTTCCTTTTGAGTTGAACTTCAAAAAGGGAAAACAATTGTTTTCCCGAATGTTTGCAGTAAAGCTCTGATGTCATGTTTTCAATTAAAATTTTAAAGGTGCTCTGAACCATTTGTGGGCCTGTGGTGACTGGGCTCATCCTGTGGCTGACGCGTGCTTGGTGCCCATTTCTGTGTGAAGGACACTTGCTGACGGTGGGGTCCCCTGGGGCGGGACAGACTTCTGTCCATCTGCAGCGGCATCCTGGCGCTTCAAACTCAGACTCACTGGCTGGGAGTCCCTGTGCCTGCCCAAGCCTCCCTCCGCTGTGCATTCAGAATCACGTCTGAGAAAAGATGGACAGAGGGTCTTTCACTGCAACCCAGGGCTGAGGTCGCAGGGATGCTGCTGGGGAAAGTCTGCACCCTCAAACTGCAGAAGATTCATTTATCTGGCCCAAAACTGTGTTCCGATGGAGGTATTCCTGAAGGAAGCTTCAAGGTTGTCAAATTTCTTTGCAAGACCATATTTCCCTAGCATGGAAAACAAGCTCCTTGGGCTGGGACACCTCCAGCTCTCCAAGTACAAGTTATGGTGACTTTGGAAGTTACCTGAAGCAACACTGAGAACCAAATCCACTAACCCCAATCAAATCCAGGTTTACAATTGATAACCTGAAATTACTGACTCAGATCCTTAAAACTCTAGCAGTATGGAGAAAGAATCAGTTGGCGTTAAGCACAGACTCAGCGAACCACTAACCACTCAGAGATGAGCTGGCCAGGCCATGTTGATCCGCAGGCTTCATGGTGGTGGCATAAGGGCTGGAGGGAATTGAGACTTAAAGTTCCTTGGAAAAAATAGAAAGTGCTCATGTTACGTTTACAATCAGGACAAAAATAAAGGTAGTTCACCAGCAGAGTGTAAAATAAAATAACAATCATGTGATAACATCATATTTAATTTGATAATAAAATGCAAATATAAGATTATATATATATCTCAAGCATTAGTATCCTGGTGATAATATTATTGTGAATATTATAAATAAAAAGAAAACTTTTTGGTTTAATATTCTAAAATGGTGAGACTGTTACCATTCCGTAAAGCTGAATAGGATCAAAGATCCAAAAACTACAGGAAGCTTTTGTGAGGAATTATAATTTTAGTAGATTATGTGTTTCCTTATTTCCATAAACTCCAGAAATGTTTACTTAAAGCTGCCTCACAGACGTAAGGGGGAAACAAGCCCTTCATCTATGAACAAAACTAGATGAGCTCCCTAAAATCGTAGGCGGTCAGTGTCTGAGCCGCTCGTGGTCGCTGCAGGTCAGCCCGCGTGACATCACCAGATGGTGAACGCTGTCTCCACCCACTGTCACTGTTGATAGGATTCCGACTGTAGGAACAAGAATATGGCCGCAGGGTCAGGTAGCCGCGAATCTGCAAATGCCCCCATTAGCTGGCACACTAAACACGAGAGTATGTCAGGAAACTGTGTTCAGTTCTGACGGAGTTGGGTCTCGTCTTGGTGAAGGCGGCCGGTTTGGAGTATCTCCGTACCCTCAAGTGAGGACGTCATTCCCACATTGTTGTGACAGGAGTTCAGTTACTTGTGATCTTGAGCTTCCTTTTCTTCAAGATCCAAAATCTATTCCTTTTGTGTTTATACTGTATATATTTCTTTCAAAATCTGATGCACTTCAAGTCCTTGAAAACAAAGTAGCACTAAAGTACTCAACCACCTAAGTTGATAAAAGTTGAGTTATATTTTCTTACCGAAGCCAGAGAGAGATTTTAAAGCTGCGTTACTTCTGAACGCGTGGCGGGTGACTTGGGAGGCCCGTCCGTGTGGCAGGCGCTAGGTCTGTGGGTGCTGGAGGCGTGGGCGGGACGTCATTCCTGGCTCAGGAAGCCCATGTTCAGTCCGGAAAGAAAACGCAAATTCAGGGCAAACTACATGTTAGTCAAAGCAGGCCGCAGGAGGAGATGCGGGCGCTCGTCCGCTGCATGACGCGTCCAGCCTGTTCTGAGCAGAAGGCCAGGGTCACAAGAGATTCATAAAATACTTTCAAAGGTAATGAGGGGAGGCAGAGTACATATCCTTTGCAAAACAGAGAGGAAAGTAGCATGCTTTGAAAGAAAATACCGTGTTTATGCTTATTCGATCGGGTGTCTTTTTACTCTGAGAGTGTGAGTCAGAACCAGGCATTGCAGCTCTGGCTTACGTGCTCCAACAGGATCGGCCATTCCGGAATACAAATGTTTGCTCACGGCTCTATCTGGAGAAGCCTGAGCCCAGCCTGGAGTCAGTATCTGTTCAGTAGTCCATGAGCAGGTGAGGGAGTCCAGCAAAGAAGCAGCGTTCCCCTCCCCTCCCCTTCCTAAAGCCACATCGTTTTCATTCCTTGCAGAAAATGATGTGTCCAGAACAATTTTTGGTATTCCTCTTTTAAAGGTCAAATTCTGCTTTGAATGCTCACACTTCACTCATGAGGAATAGCCACTTGCAATTTCCTGGTACTGCCACGACACAGGGACCTTGTGTGCCCACCGCCCTCCCAGCTCCGCAGAGGACTCTGTTTACCCCAGATGGTCTGTGGCCTCTTAGGGAAGGCCACGCGAGCCTGAGATCCAGGGGTCACCCACGCTGACCTGAGCCAGCCCACATGGTCCTAAGATACCTCAGACTTGCTGCTGTGGATTCCATAACCAACATGTCATTTTATATTCATAATAAGTAACCTACTAACTGCAGAGGGTTTGGGTAGAAGCTGAACTAATTGTCAAGATAATCAAGTAGGTAATGTCATACAGTCCTTCATCAAAATCCTGGACACCATCAGACACACAACTGTTAGGATTGCTTCACTATTTTTTTATTTCCTGTTGAATTTTTACAGAGTGGTTTTAGCTTTGAAATGTGCATTTGTATTCTTATATAATTTTAGAAATAACAGTGATAAGGCAGGAAAAAGAAATGAAAGACAGAAATTAGGGGAGGACCTGTTTGCAGATGACATAGTCATCTGTGGAAAAGCCCAAAGAATGCACAAAACCCTTCTAGACTAGTAAGTTTGGTAAGGTTGCAGGATTCAAGGAAAAAATACTCTTTATCCTTTCTAATTCTATATACTAGCAGTGGACAATTGAGGTCTGAAAAATGTTTTTGAACAGTGTTTTGCAATAACCTAAAAATGGCGAAGCTGGTGTAACTAACTGTGTGCAGGACGTGTGTGCTGTGGGACACCATCCAGAGGGATTTTGGAAAGTGCAAAAAGTGTGTTGGAAAGCTGACAAACTGACCCCACAATTTACATGGAAACATAGGAGAGCTAGAGTTAGCAAGACCATTTTTAAAAAGAGGAACAAGTTCGGAAGACTCACTCTACCCGATTTCAAGACATTCTGTGCAGTAGTGACCAAGACAACAGGTTCTTGGTGGAGGACAGACACCCGGACCAGTGGGGTCGACAGAGAGCCCAGGGAAGAGCCACGGGCTTCATAGCTGATCTTTGACAAGCATGAAGGGAAACCCAAAGGGGAGGGACGACCTTGTCAGCAGATGCTGCCAGAGCCACCCACAGAAATGGAGCCTCCACCGTCACAGTTTTGGGGAAACGCACTCAAAATGAGTCATAGACCTAAATGTAAAATGTAGAACTATTTGCCTTCTGGAGTAAAATGCAGAAGAACATGTGCATGACCTTGGGGCAGGCCTAGTTTTTAGATACAGGGTCAGATGCATGATTCAGAAAGGGGAAAATTGGTAGCTTGGACTTTATCATAATTCAAGACTTTTGTTCTGTGGGTGGCACTGCTAAGAAAATGAAAAAACAAGCTACAGACTCGTAGGAAATATTTGCATATCACACTTCTGACAAAGGACTTATATCCAGAAAATATAAAGATCCCTCAAAACTCAGGAAGAAGACAAATAGTTGTTGAAATGGGAAAAGCCCTGAACTGACAGCACAGCATGGATCACAATGTGCACGTGGCCAGTGAGCATCTGGAGACACTCTGCGCACCACCATTTCTCACGTGGGGACGGCACCGCTGACGGGCACACGGTGCAGCATGGCCACCCCGGGGCACGGTTTGGCAGTTTCTGGTGAAGTGAAACATGCACTGAGCACGTGACCCAGCATTTACTCAAGAGAAGTGTAAACGTGTTTACACAGAATCCTGTAGACAGATGTTCACGGCCGCTTTGCCGTAATCGCCAGTAACTGCAGCCATACCATGCCGTGTCCAGCACCATGGGTGAATCTTAAAAGCATTCTGCTGCACAAAAGAAGCCAGACTCAGAAGCTCGTATGATCCCGTTTGCCTGGCACCCTGGGAAATGCAGAACTTGGGGCCCAGAGGACAGGGGGCCGGCGGCCCGGGGTTGGGGTCGGGGACAGAGGGGCAGAGGGAGGCAGCTGTACCCACACGTGCGGACGCTTGTCCTCCACGCATCTCAGACCAAGACGGATTACTGAGTGTTCGCATGACCTTCAGGTGGATTAACCTTTCCTGAGATTTGCTTGATTTAATTTTTACAGTTTGATTGATATGTAATAGAAATGTACTTTCGGGTCTCTAAGGTCTAACATTGAAATACTGAACATTTGCTAGGTTTCTGGCTTTATGCTTATTTTATCCACATGAGTACGCGCTGTTATCATTTCTATTCGCGGAAGACGAGACCACTCACAGAGGCTGAGTGTGTGCCCTGGGGTGCCACGGGCAGGACTCAAACCCAGGTCGGCCGGGTCCTGAGCAGTGTCTGCGCAGTGCCTGGACAGAGCTCCTGCTGGAGGAGTTCCCATCAGCCAGAGACGGGCCGTTCTTCCTCTCCTAACATGGAAGGAGAGGCATGTGGGCCCAGGAGAGCCCCTGCACACGTGGCCTGGGTCTACCGGAAGTGAACTGTGTTCATGCATATTTGTGCCACCAAATACAATGAGACTCTCGCTTTTGTCTCTCTGAGCTGAAGTCTGGGAGCCATTGATGAGTATCACATCCAGGAGCTGGTGGTTTATGCATATTTTTCCATTATTTCTCCAGTTATTTTATTGACAGTTTTTGTGCCTATTCTGTAGTGTTTTGCCTTATTAATCTACAGTCTGCTTGAATGCAAGAGCTTTGACCTGAGTCAAACACTGTGTGGGGAGTTTGTAGCTCCTGATGCGAGATATAGCACAAACAGCCCCCCATTTGTATCTTTCACTATATAAACTGAGAGTTATATCACATAAATAATAGTGAAGAGATGTCAGCAAGTTTAGCTACAGAGGAAATCTTTTATGTTTACACAAAAAAAATTAAATTTAAGTTCTCTTTTAAAATATTCAAATAAAATTAGCCACATACTTAATTACATGAGTTTTATCAAAGACCAAACACCTGCTGGTATCTGGTCAGAGAAATGCACTTGGGAAATACATACTGAGATATACACATGTTGCACCTGAAGTTTCCTGCCTTTTTAAAAATCAACATTGCCTTCTAGTGATCTCTGTTATATCGAACCTTACTTTTCACACGTGTAGTAAGGACTCAGGCTCAGCCGGTATTGCCCAGGAAGATGCTGGAGTGGCCACACCTGCCTTGTGGCATGCGTCTCTTTTGAAAGGTTGTCACTCGACTCTAGGTGGCCAGGCTCAGATCTAGAATTCTCTGGCTGTCATCCTGGCAACACGCCCCTGGGCTTCTCTTCCATAACGGCTCGTTCTTCATTGGTGGCATTTGGCAGAGCTTCCAACTCTGGTCATGTGTGGCTGACCCTTGAATACCGTGGGGTCAGGGGCACTGGCCCCCTGCACAAACATCTGCATATCACTTTTGACTCCCCGAACACTCAAGGACTAACGACCTCCTGGTGACTGGAAGCCTCACCCACCCTGATGAACATCTGATTCCGTTGCATGTGTTATATGTTGTATTCTTACCATAAAGTAGGCTGGAGAAAAAAAGTTAAGAAAATTACAAGGAAAAGCAAATACATTTACAGTACCGTATTTATTGAAATTAAAAAAAAAAAAAAAAAACTCCGCATGTTAGTGGACCCAGGCAATTCAAACCCAAGTCAAGGGTCAACTATACGCTGCTTAGCGCAGCTAACCTGCGGCGTGGACTTGTGGGAAGCACCGAACTTTTCGCACTTCTTCATGTGTAAGTGGAGACAGCGTCTGCCCTGTCTAACGGAGATGCTACACCGCATGAGAGGGCTGACGCACGGGTGTGACCACACGGGTCTGGCAGTGGTCCCCAGGGCCTTTGTCCTATAGCCTTCCATCGTCCCCACGGCCTCAGTAGACAAGCACTGCCGTGGACCAGCCCTGAGCACTAACAGGCCAGTGCGGTTGGCGAATGGCAGGTCTCCGTCTTGGGTGTGGAGGGAACGCAGGCCACGTTCTTCCTTCATGGACGCATCCCGAACAACCCAGTCAGAGTTGAAAAAGTGAAGGCTGTTACCTGAAAACCACTCTATTTGTCCCTCTTGGACTGACTTGCGTGGCCTCTTTTCCAGAAGGGACCTGTGAGCTGGTAAACGCCAACCTCTGTTGTGATAGACCATCCTTTTTCATCTGGAGAAACTAAAAAGTAAATACAGGAATATTTGTTCCCAAGAAATAAGGAAGTAAAGGGAGTTGTTTTCACGACGGAGAAAGCCTTGACCCGCTAGTGCATCTCCGTGTTTGCTGACCTCCATCGACATCTGGGGAGCCAGGGAGCCCATGGCTGTGGCCTAAAGGTCACCGGAGGGCGAGCAGAGGGTGCCGGCGCTCTGGGCCGCAGGTGCACGCAGTGGGCACGGGGGACAGTGAGTCTCGGGCTCGGGACCTGCGGGTCTTTGAGAAGACACTCATAACTGGCTGTTTGAAACCTGTGAGTCACACGTGTTGCTCCACTCTGCTAACTAAGATATTCCACTGTTTACCCTAGGGAAGATCCTTGTCCTTCAAGACCTTCCTCGTCTGGGTGTTGATCAGTATTTACCAAGGTAAGACTTAGGGCCTGGACGGAGGGTTTCTTGTCTTCTGCTGGCGATGTTGTTTTTCCCTCTCGGTTAAAGTCCAAAGGCTTTACGTTTCATCAGTAGCTAACACTGTGTTTTGTTTACCCCGTAAACCAGTATTCTAGCTATTGGTCATCCGGACCCTTCACAGTGCAGTGTGGATGGGTGGTTCTTTACTGATTAGTGTTTTTAATTAAATGTTAATCCAGAAAAATTTTACCAACCACGTACATCATATGCCCCCACACAGTGGTTTCCTTTGGCAGAGTGATGTCCAGACCTTGAGAAATCTCACTTATGTAAACGGAAGTCATTAGCCATCCTCTGATGAGTGTTCCAGATAAATGAGAGATCGCTGGAAGTGACTTAACAGATTAGATACATCGAAAGCATAATTTCCTCCAGATACTAAAAAGTTCCTGAGCCTCTCTTTGGTGCCACGTCTTCTTTTATTCACAGTCCAGAGTTTAAATTGACTGTTAGTCGACACGAAGTCTGGGGGTATACGTAGTCCCGTCTTCCCAGCGTGGTGTGTGTCGGTCAGCCACGGCCGTGATGTGGCACGTTTCCCTCCAGGCAGAAGGAGCTGTCCTCTGAAAGCCTGTCCCCGCGCTTGTGTTGCAGGCGGCATCCTCATGTACGGGGCTCTGCTCCTGTTCGAGTCCGAGTTTGTGCACGTGGTGGCCATCTCCTTCACAGCCCTCATCCTCACTGAGCTGCTCATGGTGGCCCTGACTGTCAGGACGTGGCACTGGCTGATGGCGGTGGCCGAGGTCCTCAGCCTGGGCTGCTACGTGGCCTCGCTCGCTTTTCTAAATGAGTATTTTGGTAAGTTGCCATGGGAATCTTTTTTGTCTGTTACTGGTTTTTATACATTTTTTATTGTTACTTCTTCATACACTGCCTTAAATTGCAAATCACAATAAAACCCACATCAGAAAGCTTCATTACACAAAAAGCTTATTGTTGTGGAAAGATTAAACTCCTTGCAATATTTTATAAAATTCAGATTGTCACCATCTTGGCTTTTTTAAAAGTTTATATTGAAGATGTGCTGTTCCCAAAAATTCTTTCCACAAGGGCTGCGTTTTTGTCCTTTTGCCTAACTGACAAGCACTTGCAGGATGGAGTCCAGGCCCACCTTTGGACACGGAGCCCACGGGGCCCACGTTGGTGGCCTCAGCCCCAGTAGCATCTTCAGTGTGTCAGAAGCGTCGAGGACTCCGTGGCGGGGTCCCTGGCTGCACACATCCCAGCTCCACCATTATCAGCCTGGCGACCTTGACAGAGTGGCCTCACAGAACCTGTTCCAACACGTAGCTGCTGGGACACACTCAGACTGTGGCTGTGGTTGCCACCAAGCTCGTCTGTGTCACCCTGTTGTACAGATCGAAGGGAGACTGGGCCGGACTTGCCCTAACCTCTGCAAGCTCATGTGACTTGCCCACGCTTCTTCCCCAGAAAACTGGGGAAGGACCCACCTGACCGCCTCGGAGCACTTGCTGCGGGAGGAACTCACTGCGCACAGAAGGCCCGTGCCACTCGCTTTGGCACAGCGTCCCCACCAGCAGCTCTGGTCTGCCCTCATCTCGGCCAGCTGGTCACTCCCTGCCCCCAATCCCGGGCCTTTCCATCCAGAGTTTGTTAGTCACATCCCTGGGCCGTCCCAGAGTTGATCAGTGTGGCCCACGGGACCACAGAAGATGCTTTTTAGGGTTTTTAGAATTAGGGCACCGAGAAGAGAAGGAATGTGGTCAGATGAGCCCAGAGGCAACGTTCATCCTACCGGTCGTCACCGTCCGGTGCTCCAAGGCTCTGAGCTGGCCCGAGCCCCCGTAGGGCGGAAATGGTCACCCTGTCCACACCACACGTAATAAACACGGCTCGGGCTGCTTTCCTGATCTGAGGTGAAATTTCCCAGAGGATTTTTCAGAAAAGGGAAAACAGCATCGTGTCCCTGGTGGTATTGTCAATGGCCGTAGCCACAGCTGAAGACGCACCTCGCGTGCTCACCCTCGCTGTGTGAGGCCGGTTAGTTGCGGGCCCTTGTCACCCCTGTGTGACTGGTGTGGAGGCCACGACCTCCACTACTTGCTGAAGTCCACGCATCCCATGGACCAGCAGCAGTGTCTGCAGCCTGCCCCCCAGGGGCCAGGAAACCCGAGGACCTGCAGACAGCCGCTCGTCGGACTGCTGTCCACACAAACAAGCCCTTTAAGTTCTCTCACTGAGTAGTGAGTTCCCGTCAGCTGCCCGGCCTGCTGTGCCGCGAGGCTCGTCGGTGAGCCCGACAGGCATGTTCTCAGGCAGAGGCTGCTGGAGAAATGACACACCCCACAGAGGTTCCCACCAGCCACGTTGTGGCTCCCGGTGAGCAGAGAGCCGACAGCTGGGAAGACAGCAGCAAACCTGGGGGAGGGGGGAGGGGGGCGGCGAGCTGCGTCCAGGGGCCCAGAGCGGCGTGGGTGGGAGGGACCCTCCGGGAGAAGCACGCTAACAAAGAGCTACGTAGCAGGAGTGGAGAATAAAGCCAAGGAGCCCTCCAGGAGGTGAACAGAGAGGTGAAGGGTTGGGGGAGTGGTGAAAGCCAGGGAAATTCCAGGTTCGTCCAGGAGGCCTGCCCTCTGGGGCCCCAGGAGAATGTACAGGAACAACCCAGATCTGAAGTCCGTGTGTTTGCAGGCGGAAGCGCCTGCCAGGGACAGTGACAGGACCCACGCCAAGACCCAGCTTCCTCAGAGGCTCCAGACGCTCTCAAGGATAAAAACCAAATCCCCGAAGCCCTGGGGAGAAGCCGGCTCAGCGTATGCCGGGGGCCAGGGGTCGGGAGCAGGAGTGCCTCCGGCAGGGCCCACAAGCCGCGGAGAGAGAAGGAGGTGGTGTGGACGCAGTCTGTGAAGGCCACTTCTGGAAGCGTCGTCCGAGGACGCAGGCTGAGCAGAAGGTGATTCAGTTGGCAGCAGTGTCCTCGGCCCTGCCCTCTGGGATGGGCTGTCCCTCGGGGCACGGACGTCCTGGGTGCCTCTGCAGGAGGCCAGGAGGCTTCCAGAAATTCTCCACATTCAGTGGCCCCTTTTGGAGCAGGTCACACCCTGGGCAAGGGTTCTGCTCCGAGGCAGCACCAAGGAGGCTCGAGCTGTGCTGGGCACCACTGGGCCTGGGTCTGGGGCTGGCCTGTGTGGCTCCCGCCCCGCCGTGACTTGCCGTGACCTGCCGTGGGAGCATCACTCCTGTGGCTTCTCAGGGGCATTGGGGCGACTCACCCAGACCCCGCCTGTGCAGATGCAGGACCCCATAGCAAGGACCTTGGTGGTGAGGGGACAGGGGAGGGCCCATCGGACCCTCAGAGAAGGAGCCACGTGTGTGGCGGTGACACAGGTGAGCACTTCAGAGAGCAGGCGTCTTGACGTTGGCGCGTGTGGGATTGCGACACGGGGGGGAGGTGAGGGCAGAGTCCCGCGTGGTGCTGGGGATGAGGGTGGGGGGAGGGGCCCTGGAACCTAGATGACTTGCACTGACAGGTGCGGCCGGACTTGCCTACCTTCAAATGCTGGTGGGCCCTCCCTGGTCAGTTACCTAACTAGAGCGTTGCCGTGTGTATGTCAATGTCACGGTTCATCTTAGCACTGTTGGAAAATTCATCTTAAGGCGAAAGCATTGACCCTTGAAAATCGAAAAGTCTACATGTATTTTCTGTTACAAGCAGCATTTCAAATGCACACCAGCTGTCTCTGGGATGAGTTGTCTTCACCAGGAGGGAAGAGAAGATCCTCACGCTTCTATTAAGTGCAGTAACACAGTGTACCGTAAAGTCGTGTGGGGTGAAGATCGGTGGTAAAGCTGTACCACGGAAGCATCTCTGCTCTTCACACCAGAACTGCAGATCACAAAATGAGTGTGTTTGGGCGAGTGTCAACAGCAGGAATTGGGTATTTCATTCCTTTGTCGTAACTAACGTATAAATGGCAGAGAAGTAAACGGAATTCCACTATAAGTGTAGACATGGGGTGAATTCACATTTAAGCATCTACTCAATGGCAAATATATGGATAGAAAAAATATAAAAAGGTAATGTTTTTATATTAAAAGAAACATTCATGGGGCGCCTGGGTGGCTCAGTCGGTTCAGGGTCCGACTCTTGATTTCGGCTCAGTCCTGATCTCAGGGTCGTGAGACTGAGCCCCATGCCGGGCTCCACGCTTGGCGGGGAGTCTGCTGGAGGTTCTCTCTCCCTCTCCCTCTGCCCCTCCACCCTTAAAAAAAAAAGGGGGAAACATTCACACACACACAGAAAATAGATACAGCACCTAAGAAACTGACTATTTTCAAATTATAATGTCTTGTTACTTTTTTAAAGAATAAATATTTAGTATATTTTCCTGTATGATTAACGACTAGGAAAAATGTCGGTTTATTTTTGTGTCATTTCATTTTAATACGTGTGTTTCCTTCATCTAGTGATATTTACAGAACACAAAGCAAAACACTAAATTGGAAAAATATACTGCTAAAATGAACAAACATAAAATGGACATAAAACTGAAATAAAAGCTGCAAAGACAAACCATGGTCACTCAGGGACGATCACCTTCCTCATATTTAAGGGCCGTAGTTTTAGGTGCAGATGGCTCGGACACGCCTCCCTTCCTGGCGTCTGGAGCATAGCCGTGCACACGTGGGTTTTGCACTTTGAGAGTAAATCCCTTTGGAACCTTGAGATCTGGATCCGACGGGGGAGTGTTGGATGATACGCTTTCAGTCGGTTCAGTTATGCTTTAAAAACTCGTGTGCGGACAAGCAGTGACAGGAGGTGTTAAAACCAGAGTTACAAATGTGTTTCCCACGGTCATTTTTACTGCTAACCACTCACGGTGTCCTGATAACTCCCTCAGTCTGTCCTCTGTTGTCTTCATTCCGGTTTTGTGTTCAAACAGGTGTAGACGGAGTGTCTTCCGGAGCTTTCTTAGGTCCGTGAAGCCTCCTTTCCTCCACAAGTAGAGAAATTCAGCAGAAGTGCTGGAGACACGTGGCTAATGAGAGCAAGCTCCCTCTGTTCCTTGGTGACTCTCTTCGTGGCACAAGCAAGCGTTTGCCGTGGGCTTTTCCCCGCCGGGTGCTGAGGGCTGGCGCCCAGACCTCCGAGTGTCCCTAAGGGCACCATTCACCCCTCCCTGCAGCACATTTGCCTTTTCATCTTTAGTGGTTGAGCCCCTGGAAAACATTTTCAGGGTGTTTCAAATATGGTGAAATCCAGACTATATCCAACCCTCTGTGGGCTGGGATACACTCAGATTGACTGTGTATGTGTGTAAAATCCGTGACTCCAGTGGGCTTCTCCCATTGGTAGGACCAGCTCTGGGTGTCAGCTCTTCACTCACTTCTTCCTGTGAAATTCAAATAGCCCAGCTTTGTTACGTGAGCATAAGGACGAGCCGGCGGGGTCCCCTCGGGTGACGGCCCCACCCACCAACACAGCCGGTGAGACTTGGATCACACAGGTGTGTGGTGTCGCCTCCCAGGCCAAGCACCACAATCCGTGCGTGGGCCTCCACCCGCTGAAGGGCATTTGGGGATGTCACACATGGTCTCTAATACTTTAGTCTCATTTATTCTGTTCAAAGAACTCGTTACACCTGGTAGACAGGTGTAGTAAGGACCGCCTGAGGTCCCGTGTGGGCTGGTCCCTGCAGCGCCTGGCAGTGACGTGAGGAGGCTGCAGATCTGCGGCTTCCGGCTGTGAGGGCCCCTGGGCGCCTAGGCTGCCTCTCACACTTGTTCCTGTGTCTCCTACAGACGTTGCCTTTATCACAACCGTGACCTTCGTGTGGAAAGTGTCGGCCATCACCGTGGTCAGCTGTCTGCCGCTCTACGTCCTGAAGTACTTGAAGCGAAAGCTGTCCCCTCCCAGCTACTCCAAGCTCACGTCCTAGCGCACCGCGGGACCGGCTCCAGCAGCTTGGGGTTCCTGCAGGGGTGCAGGGAGGTCGAGGGACCGGAGCCCAAGAGGGGAGGCAGTCTGGATGGCACCAGGCACCCCCAATCCCTGCGGGAGGACACATCCCCTTTCTGTTCTTTTTCTGTTTTTCAAAATTTAATTTTCATATCAAACCACTTGAGTTTCTATCAAAATGAGCCCTAATTATCTCACTATTACTGTAAAGCGTTCCTCTTACTCTGGCGTTCTGAGAATTAACATGCAAGTGTATTTAATATTCTGCAGTTTCCTGACATTCAGACTCTCCTTTGACGTCCTGTTGTAGAAAGCCATTTCTACATGACTAGAATAAAATCTAGATGCTGAACGCGGGCATCTGTGTTTGCTGCTGCTGCTGCCCGGAGCCCGAGTCGCGCCCGCTTCCATCGCACGGGGACTCCGGCTCCGGATGAAGACACAGCCCCTCTCTTGGCGCGCCCTGAAGCCCGGCTGGCGGGAAGGGGGTGTTTCTGCACGCGAGTCCACGGCTGCCGCCACGAACGCACAGTCCAGGGCATTGCTGTGAAGTAAGCCTGTTGCTAAAGTTGGTATTTGTGAAAGTCACAGTAAAACTCCAACACCGCGTGTGGACCTGTGCCCGACGTGTCCCACTGGCCTTGTCCCTGCGTCTCCTGCCGCTCAGCACGCACACCTGACTGTTGTGACAGAAGAAGCCCTTTGCCCTCCCACTTCCCGTGAGAAGCTCAGTCGTGTTGGTCAAATAGGGCCCTTCTGTGGGGCGCGGAGGGGGTCCCCTCACTGCGTGTAGCACCCCGCTGTCACTGCGTCGTGGCCCATGTCACTACCTGTCCTTTCCCGGGAGCATGAGGGGGCGGGTCTCAGTCGCTGAGGGGGGACTGGAGGGGGCACTCGCCCCATTTCCTGAGGCGGGTGCTGCAGCCCCCCTTCCCCCCGCACCAGGAGATTCGGGTCCGTTCGCGCTCTTCAGCCCAGCCTCCCCCAGAATGCGGCCCGTCGGCCATCGCTGGGCCGGCGGGCGGCGGCCTCGGGCAGCACCCAGCCCCGCTCCCCGGTGGCATCTTCCCAAAGAGGAAAACCGTCAGCCACAAGGAAAGCACGCGGTGCGCGGAGCTGCCTGGCACTCGGGTGTGTGCGCCCGAGGCCCCGCCGCCCACGAGGCGTCGCTGTTTCCAGCCTGGGAGCCGGCGGGTGGCGCTGCGGGGCTCCTGTCCTGAGGGCACGGCCCGCAGCTCTGCGGCCGGGCGCGCACCTGCAGGGCAGACGGGAGCACACGGAGTTTTGGGGGCACAGAAGCCTCCGCCGCCCAGCACGCGGCCTGTGAGGATGTGGGATGTCCTGGAGCAAAGGCGTGGCTGTTTTAATAAGCCCGCCCCCTTGGGGTCAGTGTGTTCAGTCATAATAAATTGTAAGTGACCCCAGAAAAATGGGAAACCACGGACCTTAGGGACGAGTACTTCAGAGCGACTTTAAAGACACACTTTTATGAGCCCTAAATTATGGGCTGGACTCTTAAGCGGACAGAGTCTGACACTAGTCCCGAGATGTGAAGACCCGTCACGTCCACACTTTGGGAGGTGAAGACACCCTCGGGCCCAGCCAGCTGTCCTCGGGGCGAAGTGACTCCATGGCGGGAGTAACGGAAGCTCACAGCAGTGAACCACAGGGACAGCCGTGGTTCCAGCCACTGCCTGGTGCAGGGTCCCACGGCCCTGCTCCGGTTCTAGTTTACGGACCAGCGCTCCAGAGAAGGGAGGGCGCCGCGCAGGGAGGTCTGTTCGTGAAAGCCATCCAAGCGCCTGGGACCCTAGCATTGGCTGTTCTCCGGGCGCAGCAAGTGCATTTTAGCTGTTTGATAGAGTAGCCGCGTCTCCCCGTGGGTCCTTCCTGCATCGTGTGCGGTGCCCCCCCCCCCCCGCCGCACGTGTGGCCAGACCGAGGGTCCCGCTCCGTGAGCTCGCCCGTGGAACACCCTCGGTGACGGTGACGTGGAGGGGAGCACTCTCCTCTGGGGAGGGAGACTGAAGCGGGGGAAGGAGCCCGGAGGGCAGCTGTGGCGCGGGGAGCACTCAGCGCTCAGCACCCAGGGTTCGGGCCGAGGGGAAGCAGCACATCAGGCAGCCTGGGAACAGGGACAAGGGGAAGGGAGGGCAAGGTCTGGGGGCGGAAGGTGCTGGAGGGCCTGGCACTTTTACAGACCAGACCGCGTCAGGACAGCCCGCGAGCGGTTCAAACTAAGGAGGCAAGTGGGCACGAGAGGGGCCAACGGTGTGCGGAAGGGCTGAGTCTGTTTTACCCCAAGTGCCTCCCGCCGCTGGTTCTCACTGGTGCGTGAGGTAGACTTGCACCAGCGGCGGCCGCGGGCAGGCGGGTGGGCGGGCTGGTGGAGGGACAGGTGGGCGGCTGCCCTCTACAGCTTTGTCCTGTGCCAGACGAGTGACTGCTTCTGAACATTGAGGGCTAAGCTGTGTTAACACAGCCTGTAAACTCACCCCAAGAAACCAAAGCAGCTTGTGGGAGTGGCCGTCTGTTCCTTCCCTGCTTGGGTCAGACAGAGAGGCCCCCTCGTCCAGGTGGGATGGTCCTGGAGCACCTGCCCTGGGCCCTGCTGCTCCTTTCCTGGCTCCTGAAGTGCGAAGGCTCGGGGACTCAGGCAGCGGACCCCAGCGAGGAGCGGACTCCCACCTTGCGGGAGGGTGGCCAGAGCTCCTGCACCTCGAGCCTGGCTGGAGGCCCGGCGGACCCTTCTCTCCCGCAGCTCCCCACAACACCGTGAAACCCTGGAAAGGCTCTGCCATCCAGGGACGCAGGTCAGGGGCCGCTACCCCTGTCGTCTGGGGCCCCAGACTTGCAGTTCTGCCTGCCTCATTCGGTGTCGTCACATCCCCCCTGGACACTGTAAACACAGTCCAAGGGGCTAGACCCCAAACAGATGCCACCCCCACCACGTCCCTCGGGCTCTGAGCCCGAGAAAACCCCCCAATGGCCCACCTGGTTCTCCAGAGTTCACGGCCCCCTGATCCAGGGAGGGGCTCACCTCCCTCGACCCCAGCCCGTGCCCCCCTGAGATGCGCCCACAGTCAGTACCTGTGACCAGGTGGGTCACCAGGGCTGACCGTGGCCCTACCCTACTTCCTCCCGACTTCTGTCCAGGCTGGCCAGGTTCTGTCCTGGGATTTCTCAGCGGACATGGGAGAGAAGCGGGTAGGCCCTGGCCCTGGTCTGGCCTTCGTGGGGAGGAAGACACCCTGAGCTGAGGGCTGCTCGTGTGTGGCCAGACCACACCTGTCACGCCCTGTCCCCCACCCAGGTCTCGAAAGAGGCCCTCGGGTCCCTGGAGGTAGGCTGGCCTCGTCCCCATCCCAAGACACAACAGTCACCTGACGCCTCTGAAAACGTTGGACAGCGTGGGACAGTGGAGAAACCGAGGCATGGGAAGTTTAAAGCCTGGGAGGGCAAGGTGCTCCTTCTTAGAATGATCCCAAATCTGAGGTGCACAAAACACCTGGTCCACCTACCTCCCCAACTGTGCGGGTGAGGACCTGAGGGTCACCGTGTTGCACCCCCACCAGGAGAATGGTCAGGCTTTGCTCCTCCTGGTGCCACCCCCCCAGGCAGCCAGCTGCCTCCGTCCCAGCGCGGGGGGCCACCTGCCCAGACGGAGGCCAGCAGGACTGGCCTGGGGCATCCTCCATCCCAGGACCCGCCCCAGCCGGGACCCACAGTCGAAGCCTCCGGTCGCCCCGCGTCTCCGCGCAGCCCGGACTCTGGGGTCCTGGCAGGACTCCTGCTGCAGTCACCTCCAGGCGTGTCCCCACGTGGTGGGGCTTTCCTGCAGCTTCTCTCCCGAAAGCTTTCATCTTGGAATAATTCTCGGCTTTCAGAGAAGCTACAAGACAACTGAGCTCCCCTTTCCTCCCGCACACGCCCTGGGCCGAGGGGCTCCGTCCTGCAGCCTCCCCCTCAAGGACGGCGGACACCCCGTCTCCCGGTGATGTCTGCTCCGTCCCGGAACCGAGGCACTTGGCCTTCGGGTCTCTGGGTCCCTCTCTCCCTGCCGTGGGGAGCACTGGGCGGGGGTGTGGGGTGACCCATTGGGAAGGACACGTGGCACCTGTTCGTGTCCTTAGGTGGCGTCTGTAGCTGCTCCTGAGATTCACGAATATCCCGCGCGCTCCTGGCAGAGAGTCAGAAGCGGCTCTGATCGTTCTCCCTGAAACAAAAGCCTTAGCGCCTGTACCACTGGGTGTAATTTCGGAAGGTTCCAGAAGGTGGTGCTGGAAGCTAAGAAATGCTGCCCTGCTGGCCGGCATCAGGATGCCGGGCTGACTTCTCGGCTTGGGGACAGCAGAGGACACGGTTCTGAAACAGGGACGTCTCCTAGAGCTTGACCATCCCCATTCCAGAACTGAGCAATTCTCGCCTTGGCCTGCAGACATCGTAGCAAAACAGGTGGGGGCCGGGGCCTGAGGCCCCAAGGAGGCGCCCGTGAGCGCTCGCCCAGGCTCGCGGCCCCCTCCCCACGGACAAAACCTCCTGCTGGGCCCGGGCGGCCTCCAGGGTCTGCGGGCCTCAGACCTGCTGGCTGAGCAGAAGCCACAGAACCAGAACCAGGCTTGCGTCCGTTTTTTCTGAGTCCTGAAAACACTCAGAACTAATTGCAGAATTTTCCGGGGTTCGTAGCCCAGCCGTTTCTCGGCTCTTTCCAGGGTCCCCCACGCCCCCCCGCCGCTGCAGCTCCCCACCTGCGTCCCAGGTCACCCCGTGGTCCCGGCAGGCGCCAGCTCTGGAAACACCGAGGTGGGAACACCAGCCTCGCAGGGTGAAGGCGCACTCGAGTTCCCGCGGTGGCTCCGCGCTGTGAACGGCGCGCGGCTGAGACAGCTCGGCCGGCGTCCTTGCACGTCCCCTCCTTGCAGGTACTCATAGCCCTGCCCCGGGCACCTGGGGCGGCCGTCACAGGGGCCAGGCAGGGCCTGGGACACGGGTGAGAGCCCCGCGCTGCGGCCCTCCCCCACCCAGGCCTCCCCCTGCGGACCCCACCGGCTGGAGGTGGGCAAGCGCCCGGCTCCCACGCCCTCAGGGGACTGCTGTTGCTGGCTGCGCGGCGTCCACTCCCCCGAAAGCCAGCGCCCCGGCCAGGAGGCCTGGGCCCGCCTCTGGAGCTCCACCATCTGTCCAAGCGGGCGGATGGTCGTCAGGGCTGGAGGGGAACCGGGGCTCGTGGCGGGTCCTGGGCCTTCGGGGGTCGACGGGCCGCACACCGCCTCTGAGCATAGAGGACAGAGGCCCGGACCCGTCAGGGGCGCAGACGTGTGCCCCGGCCAGCCTCGGGCACCAGGACACACAGGGCCCTGCGGGAGAAGCTCCCGGGTTCAGTGGATGCAGACGGGCCCCCAGAATGTGGCTGAGGATCCTCACCGCATCCACGCACGGCTGAGCCATCCGCAGCTCTGAGCCCCTGCCCGCAGGGGAGCCCAGAGCGGGGTTCCCAGCCAGAACCCCCGGCTCCGAGTGCGGGGGCCCCCACCCTGCCAGGGCCACTGAAGTGCTGTCCGGCAGGCCAGGCCTGGAAGCAGCAGACTTGTCCGCTTGGTTCCTGGGCCCAGACGTCCGAGGTCAAGGTGCCCAGGGCCTTGTCCCTCAGGGACCCCGGGGCCGCCCCTGTCCTGCGGCTTCGAGCTCTGGTGCTGGGTGCCTTCGTGGGCCTGTGGCCTGTGGCTCCGCTCCGTGCCTCCGCCCTCATGCACATGGTCTCCCCACGTGTCTGTGTCCAATCCTCCCGCTCGAGGAGGACGCCCATCAGGGGCGTGAGGGCCCAGGGCAGCCTCATCTTAGCGAATTCCATCTGCAAAGATCCTGTTTCCAAAAACCATCGTGTCCCAAGGTGCCGGGCAGACACAAATGTGTGGGGACACCACACAGCCCCGTACAGTGGTGTTAGGGTCAGGATCCCTGAACAGAATTGATTAAATAAGAACTAACGTCAGCCGGGTTTCTCCTGCCCTTCTGTACCTGAAGGTCCGGAGATGCCACCAGCCGAGCAGGGAGACGGTTTTTGTGTCACGACTAGACGTTGCGAACCCTGGTCCGGCTGTGCCCGTCCCACCTGCCTCCAGGGAATGGGTCCTTGAGGAAAGTAAAAAGTCTGCATGTTTATAAAATGTTGGCGCTCGGGCGTCGTCGGTGTGGTTTGGGTGAACCCGGATTGCTGGGCAGTGCCGTGCGGTCACCATCCACACCACTCACGATCTTCGCCGCGTGGTGTCCGCCGGGCTCTGGGGCGCCTGGACCTGGTCTCAGGTGTCTTTCTGTCCTGGGTGACACTCTCTGTCTTGCTGCCGTGACTCGGTTTCTCCCCATGGCTTCCAAGGCACAGGCAGGACTCTCTGAGCGTCTGGAGGCTGTTGTCATGCGAACAACTTTGGGTTCTTGCCCAGAAGGGGACACTGATGGCTACTGTTTTCCTTGAATTAGAGCTGAAACGTGGCCACCCCACGGAGCTTACCTTTCCTGGGTCCCTTGAGCGGAGCCCTGGGGTGGGGCCCCCGCTCCCTCCTGGGAGGTCCCCACAGCCTCTACGGTCATGGAGCAGAATGACCCACGGGCCCCGTCACCTGCTGCACCTATTCCCGTCCAAGCAGCCGGCATTTAGGGCAGATTCTGTCGAGAAGATTAGCTTGTGTCGTAAGGACTCACACCATTACCTTCCAATTATGCATCGAACTCCAGCGTCCCTCTGATGTGCTTTTAATTGTCTGTATTTCTCTGTTTTTCTCTAAACAGTCTATTTGTTGTCCCAAGTTGGGAAGCTAACATTACCCGCCTGTAGGTTCTCAGGGAGAAGGCCACCAGTTTTCCTAATTCAAGTGGTTATTGATAAATGCACACTCAGCACCTTTGCCAGGATGAGCTCTGAGCAAAGGGAAGATCCACTCGAGGTCCATGGGGATCAGTGTCCCTCCTCTTCCACACCCATCCCGCTCTCATGGCCGAGCCTGGATCGGACGGGTTTCCTTTGGTTCCGTGGGAGTCAGACGCGCCCGGGCACGGAGGTGTAGGTGCCGTGGGCTCTGGAGGGCCGAGCGCACCAGCTGCAGACCCGCGGGCCCCGCCCGTCCCTCCGCCGACCTGTGTCCTCGGGCCCTGAGCCCTGGGCCAGCCTCACAGGGGCTGGGTCCCATTGCCAGCTGCCCAGGAGACCTGGCCACAGGGGGGCAGGGGGGCCCCAGGGGAGACGCAGGCTGGGTGACTGCAGAGCAGAGGGGCTCACCGCCTGCCCCTCTCCCCCCCACCCCACGGAGGTCCGAGGTTGGTCTGGACAGGACGCAGCCATTGCAGAAAGCACGTTTAACCGGACCACAGTCCGTCCTGGAGGTCAGGGGTCTGAAGGGGTTTCTCTGGGTGACAGTCCGGGAGCGGGCAGGGCTAGCTCCTTCCAGAAGCTCCCGAGGAGAACCTGCCCCCGCCACCTCCACGTCTCCAGACCCCACCCCCCATCCTCCCCACCAGCCCCGTGGTGTCCTCCAGCCGTCTGCCTCTGTCCTCACGGCCCCCGCTCCGGTCCCCAGCCTCCTTCTCTCCAGGACCCTGACTGCACTCTCCCAGCTCCGGTCCGGCCTTAGTCCTCCTGCCGGGAGAGGCAGGGTGTTGAGAGGTCCCGGGGCCATCGTGACCTGGGCCGAGGTTAGTCCACACCGTGGCTCCCTGGGCTTTGCTCTTCACACTTCCACTCATCGTCCCCCAAGCGCCCAGGGTGTGTGCCAGGGGCCGGGCACCTGCGGGCAGTAAGGCCCCTCACCCGGGAATCGAGGGCTGGCCCCACTGACTCCCAGCCAGGTTGCCGGCTCGGCCTTGGCCTGGGACGCCACGTGGCATACAGCCAGAGCCCGGGTGCCCGGGTACTGCTTCTGCTGCCGACCTACCCACAGGAGTCCGCTTGCAGGAGGGGTGAGCTGCTGCCGCCACCATGACCCAGGGCCGCTGCCCACAGGAAGCAGTGGCTTCTTCCCACGGGGCCACCTCCAGCTAGCAGCGCACCCCGCCAGGGGGTTGTGGGGACCCCCTCTTGCCGGCTCGGCCCGGCACCCCAGCAGTGTGGAGCAGCAGCAAGACCAGGGTCGGTTATGCAGCAGGGATGTGGGCGCCCGGACACAACCCACGTGGGGACAAAGGGGTCGGTGGTAGAGCAACAGGAACGCCCGCCCAGGGACCCACTTCGGCGCAGGCGGCTGTCCTGTGGGTGGTGCCGGCCGAGTGGGAAGGCGGCCAGGAGCCTGCGAGGCCCCAGCTCCCTGCTCTGCAGGCCAGTGGGGGGGTGGGGCAGGAGAGGACCAGGGGCACAGGCACAGCAGGGGCTGTGGAGGATGGCCCCATGCCCAGCACTCGGCAACCCTGGGGGCTCGGGGAGGCCGTCACCATCAGGCCGTGGGGGGCTGTGCGGCCTCTGATTCTGCCCCCACCTTGCTAACGCGGTCCACCCTCGCACCCCGAACCCCACCCGCTTCCTGCCACCTGGTGCGCACTGGATTCTCACCGCGGCTTTCGCGAGCTCTCCCTCCCCACCTTGCCCCCCTTGGGCATCCCCCACCCCAATTGGTGACAAAATGGGAAGGAACGAAAATAGCAGGAGAGAAGCAGGTGACGTCTGTCTGCTTCCCCGCGAGCCAGGTCGGGCCTCAGGGTCAGGGCGCCGGGGAGACGGGTGGGAAGGTGCTGCCGCGGAGCCCAGGGCATGGGTGCAAGGCCGCGTGCAGGGAGGCCCCCAAGCACAGAAGTCTGGTCAATGGGCAGTGGCCGCAGGAGGCTGATGAGGACCAGGACCCACCGGGACACCACCGGCGCGCCAGGCGAAGCGCAGGGGAAAGTGTGGCGGCTCCTCACGGGCACGGTGGGGTCCAGCCCCCAACCGCTGGCATGTCCTCTGGAGGAGCCGAAGGCCGGGTCCCAGGGGATGCCTGCAGCCCACGTCCACAGCATCTGTCCCTCCGTGGCCAAGTGGGCGAGCAGAGGGCGGCATACTCTCTGTGAAATACGGGTCAGCCTTCAACAGGGAGGAATTAGCGCTGTAACGGGGCGGAGGGGGGCTGAGGAGCAAGAAGTCGAGGGCCGGGGCGGGGGGCGTTCGTGTTCAGGGGAGGGCAGGGTGTTGGTTTGCAAAGGGAAGGGGTTCTGTGCATCACTGAGCAACATCAGTGTACTTAATGCCACTGAGCCGTACGCCCAAAATGGTGGAAGATTTTACCATGATTTTAGAAACCAGCCCCTGAGGGGCACTCTGGTGGCCTGAGTGCCCGAGACCCTGTGGGCTCAGAAAGGATCCGTTCTCCCTCACAGGCACTGCCCACCTACCGCCCGCGGTTCCTGGGGGCCCTCACGGCCCGAGGCCACGGCCGCAGCGCCAGGCTCGCCGGCGCGCAGTGTGAAGTGGCCCCGGCGCTGAGTGCCTGATTCCTGTGTCTGAGAAGAAAAGGCTGAAGCGGGCTTGTAAAAACCTGCCGTCCACTGGACATCAAATGGCTCTCACGCAGCATCTTGATGAGTTAAGTGTAAATGAATCAGAAGCACATGGATTAAATTTCCCTTGAAATTCAGTCTGGTTTAAAAATTAATGGAAAAAGTGCCTGGCAAAACTTGTTTAGAATTTTATTGAACCAAAAACACTTTAAAAATAGTTTGGGGAGTGGAGCGAACCCAAGTGGAGGCTGGGCTCCGCATCTTGGGTGGATTCCACCCTGTTTCCCGGGGTCGGAGCCAGGACTCGAGAGGGGGCTCTGCCTGGGGGAGGGGGTTCTGCAGAGCCTCCCTCACGAGAACGGCACCGGCACCGCACAGAAAAAGGAAGTCACTTAGAATCGAAAAAGGAAAATAAGAAGACCAGCTTCTCTGTCTCAGGCTGACTCATTCAAGCGGACTTAGGCAGCCAACTAATGTAAGGAAAAAGTTACAACGTTACCATTCGAAAACACTGAATTCACAGGTGCAAAGCCCAGGTATTGCCAGAAACCAAAGATGTTACTATTTCCCACCCACCGGCTGGGTGACAGGGCAGATGCCCCAGCATGAGGAAGTGGTTTGGGAGCCACGCCGGAGGCTTTTCTCTGGACCGGGCCAGAAGCGCCTGCAAGGACCCTCTCTTTCTGGGGCACGCAGAACAGAGAAGGCTGAGGCCCACAGAGCCCGGCGCCTTCCGCCTGCCGCTCACAGACGCCTCCAACTTCCTAGAAATTAAGCCAAGCACAAGAGTGTGCGGCCTCCGGGAGCCTGTGGTCTGCCCCAGGCTGGCCGGGAGAGGAGAAGGGGGCCGGGGTGCCCAGGGGGCTCAGGGCAGGAGCTGTGTTTCCAAGGAGCTTGGGCCGTGTGTTATCAACCAGTACAGCCAGACCCGCACATGCCACGTGAGTGTCAGCTCAACCCAAGAGAAGTCCAGCTGCCACGTGAGGCGTCTTCCTTGCCGAGTGGGCTCTGCCAGACCCAGGTGGGCACAGGCCTCGGGGCAGGGCGGCCTGTCCGCCTCCTGCCACTTCGTGGAGCTGTGCATCCTTCACCCACCTCGGCAGCAGGGCCCCCATCCCTGGGACGGGCCATGGCCACTTGCTGTGGCTTCCACAGCCTGGGGTTCCTGCAGCTGCGATGGAACCCCAAATCAGACCAGGCGGAGCAAGAGGGAAGTTGTCTCCTCAACCCCGGGGACACACTCGAGTAGGCTCTCAGGCCCTGCCAGCGGACCCCGCCATTCGGAAGCTCAAACAGTGTACAAATCCACCTCTGGACTTGTTTTCCTCCACGTCAGCCTTGGCTGGTGGTCGCTTCCCCAGGAGGTGCCTCGGAGCCACGGAGCCACGAGCTCACCCCACACCCCCCAAGAGGACGAGAACATGTCTTTCCAGGCGGTGCAGGAAGCCTGCAGGGAGCAGGAGGGGAGACTCCATGAGCCCATAGGGACTGTGGGCCAGGCCTCCAGATCCCCCGGCAGAGGGCCGAGTTGGTGTGGCGCTCGCGGCAGTGGCTGGCCTGGCAGTAAAGGTGATGGTGGACGCAGAGGTGCCAGAGCCGGGACGTCCGGGGAGGGTTGGGTGGGATACAGGCATTCAGGGGATGGGGGCAGCACAGCAGGGCGAGGGTGGCGTCCTAAAGGAAATAAAAACCACCTGGCATTGGTGCTGGTTCCCTGAGGACACGGTGACAGATCACCACAAACCAGTAGAAATGTCCCGTCGCACTTCCCGAAGCTCCAGGTCACAGCCCGGCATGGCTGTAGGGAGGAGCCTCCCCTGGCTCTTCCAGGCCCGGCGTGCTGGCGAGCCTCTCCCTCCATGGGCTGTGCGCGCATCACTCCAGCCCCTGCTCCTTGTCATGTGACCTTCTCCTTCCGTGTGCCTTCTCTTGCCCTGAGCACCGCGGTCACTGGATCATAGCCCACCCGAATGCCCTGCTCTTAACTAATCACGTCTGCAAAGACCCTATTTCCAAACAAGGTCCTGTTCGCAGAGACCAGGGTTAGGACTCCAGCACATCTTTTTGGAGGACACGGTTCAACCCATGACCATATTGCTCTAAAATAACAAAACTTGTTGAGGGATTCGTAGCTGCGGTCCCCGATGTGAGCGGTGCCCCCTCACTTAGCCTCACAGAGCTGAAGACCTTCCTGGCGGCTCCCAGGCGTGTGCAGTGGGAATTCGAACTAGGCTGTTGTGGAGAAGCCACCAGGATGGGAGCCTGAGGCACGCGCTGACCTCCTGGTGAAACTGAGGGATGTCATTTAAAACAAAAACAACCGTTTTGAGCCCCTAGAAGCCTTCCTAAGGGCAAACAGCAAATGAAACATCTATTCAAGAAAATCTATGCAGATCCATTAGGAAAGGCAAGAAGCATTGGTATTTGAACCAAGACAGCTCCCACCCCCAGCTCAGTGAGAAGACCACTTCAGAGACTGCGGCCAGGGTCACAGGGCCCCCTGCCCCCGCCAGAGGGCTTTCCTCCCAGGAGGAGCAGGGCTGTGGGCTTCCCCACACTGGGCCCCTGGGAGCAACGCCAGAGGCTGGACACTTTGGGAAGGGAGCAAACTTCACTAAAATAATCCAGCCAGCCACTAAACAAACAAACAAGCGAACCCTAGATTGGTGGCCGGGGTGGGGGGCTGGTGCCCGAATCCAAAGTTGCTACAAAATATTATCTAAAATGTCCAGTTTCCAATGAACAATTATGAGGCATGCAAAGAAGCAGAAAAGCATGACACAGATGTCAGGAAAAAAGCAGGAAAGAGAAGCTGCCTAGGAGAGTCACAGATGTTGGGTCTCACAGAAAAGTACTCCAAAGTACCCACTACAGACGTGTGCACAAAGCTGGGAGAAAGCCTGACTCAGGGAGTGAAGGGGTGCGTGATGATAACATCACATGAAAGATGCTTTCAGTAAAGGAAGCATCGGTAAAGGAAGAAACGGTGAAAAAGAACCAAATGAAGATTCTGGAGCCAAGAAGCACTATAACTAAAGGAAAAATTCACAAACGGGCAGAAGAAAGAACTGGTTTACTTGAAGATAGATCAGTCAAGATTATGGAAGCGGAGAACAGGGAGAAATACAACGAAGAAAAATGCAGGGAGTCCTACACGAACAACAGCGTCAGTGGCACCAGCTTACGGTGGCGGGGAGAAACGAGAAGGACTTGGCCGGAGACTAGTGGCCGATGCCACAAATCTGTTGCCGACAGTAGCCCTCGTATCCAGGACGCGCGGTGGGGGATAAACACGGAGACCCACAAGCTTACACGTCGTTGTACAAACGCTGAAAATCAGACGCAGAGAAAATCTTAAAAGTAGCAAGAGAAGAATGTGTCACTTACAAGGGACTAACGGTGGCTTCTCCGCAGAGACAGTGCCGTGGGTGACACATTCAGGGCGCTCAAAGGGAGAAACTCCTGTCAGCCAAGAACGCTACAGTCAGCAAAACCATCTTTCAAAAATGAAGGGAATGAAGCCTTTCCCAGCTTAAAAACAAAACAAAACAAAACAAAAAAACCCACAACACAACAACAACACAGAATTTGCTGCCAGGAGACAAGAAAGGACACTCTTCAGGCTGAAAGCAAGGGCCCCGGACAGAGACTGCGTCCACACGGAGGAACAGACTGCCCATGAAGATGACTACAGAACACGACAAGTGTAGACTCTTTCTCCTTTCTCCTATAACCAATTCAGAAGGCAGCTGTATAAACCAACGTGCCTGTGACCTAACCTTGGGCTTATAATTCATAGAGATGTGATTTACGTGTAACATACTTGCCAATCACAACACAAGGAAGTGGGCGGGGCAAAGCTGTGTCCTGCTAAGGAAATTCATCCAGATGGAGAAGTGATACTATTACAGGTATTGTCAGTTCGTAACATTACTGCTTACACCATATGTAACAATCGAAAACAAGGGGAAAGAGAATAAACCTACCTAGGACTAGTGTTCATACCCATCACTGGGATTAAGTTGGTATAAATCTCAAATTGATTGTGATTAAAATGCTACATCAGAAAAGAGTCAGGGCGCCTGGCGTTAAGCGTCCAACTCTTGATTTCGGCTCAGGTCTTGATCTCAGGTCATGAGATCAAGCCCCACTCGGGCTCTGTGCTTAGCGGGGAATCTGCTGGAGATTCTCTCTCCCGCTGCCCCTCACCCCTTGCACGCGTGTGCTCACTCTCTCAAATAATAAATAAATGAAACTTTAAAAAAAGTCACTTAGACTTTAAAAAAAGCAATAAAGGGGGACAGAAGAGCAAGAAAGATATAAGAAAAGCAGAAAAAAAACAGTAATAAAGTAGATGTAAATCCAACTCTATCAATAATGACATTAAATGTAGATCAATCAAACGAGCCAATCAAAAGGCAAAGACGATCAAATGGACCAAAGCAAACAAACAAAAACCCCAGGATCCAACTTTAAGGAGGAGACAGGAGGTGCATTTTGGGTTCAAAGGCACAAATGGACCAAGAGGGTGGAAAAGGTGTATCATACAAAGAGCAGCAGGACGTGAGCTGCAGAGGCTCATACTGATGTCAGACAAAATGGATTTTAACACAAAAAGTGTAATTAAAGATGAAGAGGGATGTTTGATAATGATAAAAGGGCCAGCCCAGGAGGAAAACCCAACAACAGAGCCCTGAAATACATGAAACAAAGCTGAGGGAAAGAAGACAGAAACAGAGAGTCACGCACTGGGAGCTGGAGACACCAAGACCCCATTTTCCACGTGGTTCTAGCAAACAGACCCAAGCCCAGCAAGGAGACAGGAGACCTGAACTGCAGCACAAACCAACGAGACCTGTGGGACGTAAGCACACGCTCCACCATGACAGCAGGAAACACACCCTTTTCGAGGCGGTGGAAGATTTCTCCAGGCTATAAAACAAGCAGGCGCCTAAGGCCATCGCACAAGGAAGTGGGAGAGGGCTATGGAAATGGGGCCAAGTCTTGTGGGGGAGGTGATGAGGACCCTGGGCAGATGGGGCAGGTGAGTTGGAGGAAGGTTCTGGAGATGGGCTAAATACGGATGGAGAGAGAGGACTCCCAAGTCCCAGGAGGAGGGTACCAGGGACAGAGACCGGTTCCTGGTGAGGCGTCCCTGCGTCCCTGCTCCAGGTGTGGAGGGTGGCGATCATCAGGTGCCATGCTGGACAGTTTGGCTTTGACCCTGATGCCCTGGGCAACTGTCCAGGGGAGACAAGTGGACTGATTCATTGATGACTGAGGTTTTAGATCTGGTGGTGGTGCCTGGACTGGGTAGTCAGGCTGAGTTTGGGCAGGGAGACGGATAAGAAAAGGCCTCTGCCATGTCCCAGGGAAAGGGAGTGGATTAAAGAGATACTTTCCAAGTCAAAGTCCAGTGTAGAGTCTCAGAACCCCGAATTTGTGGATCTCTAAGAATACCTACACTAGAAAGGAAAGTCTGAATGTGCTAACACAGGTGTCTAATCAAAGGGAACTCCTTTCTCAACTCCAGTGACAATTGTGAGACTTGGCTGCACTGGCGTTTTTAAAAATCTCAGCCCTTTACTTAAAAGTAAATAACCCCTCCATAGTTCTGATTTCTTAATAATGCCAATCTCCACGCTCCAGCTCTTTGTCAATTCCCCAAGCACACTTGCTGGCATCTCTGATCAGCCCGGGTGCATCCTCCCTGCGGGTTAGAAGGTGCCACCAGGAAGAACCCACACCTGTCTGTGGAGAGGGGCCAGAGGCTCCCTGTTCCTCCATGGAGAAGTTCAGCCCCTGCTCTGGTTTGGAATGTGCATCCAGCAAGGACAGAGCACTGACACTTCACTCGGGGTGTCTGAGGTGATATCCAGGGGCAAGAAGCAGCACCTGGTTGTCCAGTTGAGGAACAGGAAGAAAGTGGGGGAAGGGGTGCTGGCCAGAACACTGGCCCAGGAGCCTCTGCCCGGGGCATCCTGTGCCGAAGCCGCCCAAGAGGATGGAGCCCCCGGGGCCAGTCGGGTCTCCCAAGTGGGAGGACAGCAGCGGCCTGCAGCGCAGCCCCAGCAGGCCGAGCTCTGTGGGGCCCTCCTGACCCTGCCCCGGAGCCCCGACGGCACAGGCCCGCGCCTCCATAGCTCTTGTGCTTAAACCCAGAACCCAAGCAACAGGATCGCCCGGAGGCTCTAGAAAACATTGAGCAGGGTGGACGACACTCCAGGGCGCTCCAGGAGAAAGGATTTGGCATCCAAAGGGATTTTGAAAATGGTGAGCTTCTCTGGGTGTATTCGCCCCAATAATCCGCAGAAACAACAGTAACCTAAAAATAGTCTTGTTTTCTGTCCTAAGCTCCTTTTAACTTCGTTAGTCATCACCAATCCTTAAAATAAAACCCGTGTAACGTCTCTCCTGGTAGCGGCTATAAACACATCCCGAGAGGAGGCCGAGGCCCGCGAGAGGCGAGGCGAGCGCAGGGCCGCGGCCGCGGGACGGAGGCCGCGGGAGCCGCCCGGGGCGGACACGGGGGCGCGCTGGCCTCGGCGCTGCCGCCGCCTCCGGAACTCCCTGCGCCCTGGCGCACCGCCACCGTGGTCCCGGCAACGGCATTAAACACAGGGAAACAGACGGGGATTCCGTCACCGGGCGGGGGAGTAAGGAGGGCATTGGGCACCGACAGGAAAGGAGCTTTTCTGGATGGAGTGAAAATTCTTTATGAAAGAGGAGGAGGAGGAAGAGGAAGGGATGAGGAAATGGGGGGAGGTAGAGGAAGAGCAGGGGAGGAGGGTGGCGGGAGGAGGCAGGGGAGCGGGGAGGAGGGGAGGAGGGGGAGGAGCCCGTGGGCCCGGCGGGCTCCAGGCTCAGGAGCCGGGCTGGGCGCGGGTGACGGTGCGGGAGGGGCGGGCCGGAGGGGATGGGGGTCAGTCACTACTTTACTACAACTTGCCTGACCTCCCTGCCCGCCTCCCTACCCCAGGCGCGGAGCCACTAGGACCCGCGGCAGCACCGTCTTTGAAGGGGCGGGGCGAGGGCGGCGCGGCCCTGGCGCCCCCTGGCGGCCTCCCACGCAAGATGCGCGCCCCTCCCCCTCCCAGACTCAGCGTCTTCGCCGCGCCCCCCCCCACCCAGCCTCGGGCATCCCGAAGCGGTCCCCCCCAGTCTCAGCATCCTCGTGGGGTCTCCCTGGATCTCAGCGTCCTCGCGAGGCTCCCTCCCACCCCAGCTATGGTATCCACCCGGGGTCACCCTCTCCCTGGGCCTGGGGCACCAAGGCACCTGCCAGGCCCAGTTCACCGAGTGGGAGCAGGTCTTCAGGTGGGGACACCTAGAAAGTGCCCTTACAGCCACTCAGACACCCGTGAGTGCGCGGCGGCCCCGCCCCGCCCCCAACCCCGCCCGGCCAAAGACGTAGGTGGAAAGAGGGATTTCAATTCTGCCCCCAGCGTCCTGGATAACCCTATAGACGGCGGTGGTGACGTGGGCACCGCTTCCGCTGGGCACCGTCCTATAGTCCTATTACTAATATGGCACCGATTAACCAGCGAAACTCAGCGGACGGGTCAAATGTTGCACCGCCCCCCCATTCCCCCAGGCCCCGGGGCGTGGAGGCATCTGGGGCATCCACAGGCGTCCTGCAGGCCTCCCGGGTCCCCGCGGCAGACACAACTTTGCTTTTGGGGTTATTTGAAACCACATAAGGGTGTCGTGCAACAGATTTATGGTTTTTATACACCAGACATTTTAACCGCCCTAACGCTCCAACCCCTTGCATCCAAGGCCAACACGAAAATATGGTCCGGTTTTGGCCCGGGAACTGCGCCGAGGAGAGGCAGGAGGTTTTGAGAAGTGTAAAGTGAACCGGACGGCGTTGGGGAGGCTTTCCCCGAAACCAGCTCTCAATCTCAGACCCCTCCCCCATCGGTTAGAAGCCCCAGAGTCGTGCCTTAAAGTGCCCCAGGCCCTCCCGGGCGGCCGGGCTAGCGGCTGGGAGCCCCGGGGCGCTGCGCGCTTGGTTCTCCCCGACCTCCCCCCCCCCCCCCCCCCCCAGCGAGCTCACGCAACAGGCAATCTGGGTCGCTCAGATATTTACGGAGTAAAAATGACAATAACTCCACGTCCCGGGACTGCCATGCAATCTGTTAGTAATTTAGCGGGATGGGAATTTCCTTTCTCGGGCCTGCCAGTGGAAGCGCTTTTCCAAATTTCCACAGCGGGGGAAGCCTGCGATTTTACATAATGACTTCAGCATGCAGGGCTCTCTAGGCCCCCCTCGTCTCCTGCTCCTTCCGCCCCCTCATTAAAGCCGAGTGTGACTCCCTTAGGACACGGGCCGGACCCCGGTGTCCGGGCCGGTTCGTTCTCCGGGTGCGCCCAATTCGCACCCCGTGCGCCCCTGCCCTCCGCGTGCGCCCCCGCCCACCCCTGTGCGCCCCCGCCCTCCGAGTGCGCCCCTGGTCGCCCCCCGTGCACCCCAGCCGCCTCCGGCGCACCCTCGTCGGCATCGTGAGACGCGGCCCGCCCCCCGTGCGCCCAGCGGGCCGGGCGAGCAGCGGCCCGGCGCGGGGAGGGCAGGCGCTCGGCGACTTGTCCTCCGGGCCCTGCGCCGGCTCGGGCGGGGGCGTGATGTCACGGCAGGGAGGGGGCGCGGGAGCGGCCGGGCCGGCGGGGAGGCGGGGGAGGTGTTTTCCAGCTTTAAAAAGGCAGGAGGCAGAGCGCGGCCCTGCGTCAGAGCGAGACTTAGAGGACTCCGAACTCGCCGGCACAGTCACCGCGCCGGATCCGGCGGCCGGGCGCGGGCACCGGGGCGCGGGAGCACACCTCCAAGCCCCCGCCACCCCGCCACTCCGCCACCAAGCTCGGGTCCCAGGGCCGCAGCTGGGCCCGCCACGCACGCACACGCCCCTCAGTGACAGTTCTCCCGGGCGGGCGGCGCTGAGCCGGGCCCGCGCGCGTCCGCTGGGGAAGAGGTCTGCCTTCCCGGGAGACCTGGCCGGGGCGGCGGCGCCGAGCGCCCGCTCCTCCCGCTCCCCCTCTCGCTCTTCCTGCTCCTCCTGCTCGCCGCCGCCGCCGCCGCGTGGATGCCAAGTACCAGTTTTCCAGTCCCTTCCAAGTTTCCACTCGGCCCTTCGGCTGCAGTCTGCGGGAGCGGAGAAACTTTGGGGCCCGCGCCGCCCTCCGGCGGCACCATGAAGTCGGCGGAGGAAGGTAAGCCGGAGAGGCCGACCCCGCCGCGGGCCCCCGCGCCCCCAGCCCCGAGCCCGCCGCCCGCGCCCCGCGGGGTCCCGGCCCGGGCGGGGCGAGCAGGCGCGGCCAGGGTCTGCCGCCGGGAGGGGCGCGGGCGGCGGGCGCGCGGCACAGATTGGGAAGCGGTGTCCCCCTGGTGTTTCCCCAGAGCAGCCCTGATTTCGAGCGCGCCTTCTTGCCAATAGGTGTCTCCTCTTCTCCAGCGCTGAGCGCAGCCTTGCGGCGGATCCGCGGCCGAAACTCAGTTCAAACGCAGGCGGTCTGGGGACCGGGCGAGGTTAGGGCCGTCACAACCACAAGAAACGCTTTGCGATGAAGGAGGTTTCTTTGGGAATGAAGCCGGGCCGGTTTCTTCCCCAGTGGGGCAAGGCCACCCTGCGGTTTCAGAGACCAGCCACACGACGTGAGGTGGGGGGTCTGCGCCTCCCCCGAGCCCTGCTGGTGGCAGAGTCTCTCCCCGTCCCCGGGGGCTGTCAGGCTGGTGGCTCGACCCGCAGGACTACAGGGCATCAGATGTGCTGTCTGGACACAGCCCCTAATTCAAGCCATTTTGCAACCTCATAGACGTGAGTTCCAGCCGTAGTAAGTGAGTCAGGACAGTGTGAAAAGGGACCGCCAAGTTTTACGCCGCTTGTTTGTAGTCACGAAAGTGCGTAAGTGTCTGTCCTGAAGCCACTCCTGACAGTGAGTCTTGCAGAGTCCCCGCACCCCAGCCACCTGGCCGAGCAGCCTGGAGCACCTCCTGGGTATGCTCCTGCAGGCGTCTGAAAACAAACAGCCTCTGGAAGGGGCAACCGACATCCCGTTTAGGGATCGGGATAGCAAATGTGCCCCGGAAACTGGGAGACACCTTTCCAAATGCCTCATCAGTGCGGGAGGATTTTATTTAAATTATTTTAGGAAACCCGGCAAACTTGCCAGTGTGTAGCGAAGACTATTTTCTGAGGGCAGACAGGCTTCTGGGGAGCAGCCGCTTCTGGCACCTTCCTGCTAAGGACCCCCAGTGGCCCTAGAACTACTCTCCTCTGAGACCCACAGCTTGGAGAAAGTCCCTGTCCCTAACCAGGATGAGCCCCAGGTGTGCCCTCAATAAAAGGAGATCAGTTATTTTCTCCGTGTTTTGTATCAGTGAAAGAAGAGGTATGTTTCTTACCATTTCATCCCAGTTTAGGAAATACTTAACTGTAAGCATCAGGTAATATTTATGGGACAAGCTCTTGCTATCAGAACAATTTCTAAAAAGTGTGCTGAGGTTTTGGTCTTAACTTCTTGGACACCTTTTTCAAAGTCGGCCCACATATTTTTTAATACTGCTTTAAAAAAATGCACGTCTTTCGGGTGCCTGGGTGGCTCAGATGGTTAAGCGTCTGCCTTCGGCTCAGGTCATGATCCCAGGGTCCTGGGATCGAGTCCCGCATCGGGCTCCCTGCTCCTTGGGAGCCTGCTTCTCTCTCTCTCTCTCCCTCTGTCTCTCGTGAATAAATAAATTAAAAAAAAAATGCACGTCTTTCAAAGTTTAGATTTCTTGATTTGAACAGTCGGTGGTCCATCCCGCAATAATCTCTTCTCTTTTACAAGAAAAAAACCATCTATGGGGTGCTGGTGATTCTTCCTCTTTCCTACTTAAGAAAGTGCATTTGAAAGGGCCTCTGCGGAGGTAGCGCCCAGGTGCAATGAGTAAACTCGGTGAATGTGGGTATGTTTTCTAAGAGCTGCAGCATTAGGCCACAGAAAGTGTGATGGAGTCCCTCCCGGACCCAGGCCGAGGGGATGAGAGGCATGCAGCTCCTGCAGGTCAGTGCCTGCCTGGCCGGGCGCTGGGGGACATGATCTGTCCTCTCCCCAAGGCCTGACTAAGGCATCAGCTGCCCATGTGAGAATGTGCTCGATGCCCCAGCACTTCCCTCTAGTCTAATGAGCATCTGGGTTGAAGCTCATTAAGCACTGTTGTTTCTGAAGGCCCTGTGCTTGTTTTTCCGCGTGGAGAATGCAGAGAAATGCAAGGCCTTGTAGGTAGCCACCCACCCACCCATTCCGAGGTTGCTCCACACAGAATGCCCTGGGGCTCTCCGGAGCAGAACAAAGCGCGCTCTGTTCTCCGGACACTTAACTCCGTGGCCTTGTTTCCTAATCCAGATTAGAAAAGGCCGTGGTGCTAGCGCCTTGCTCTATCACACCCAGTGCTGGAGCTCTGAGCGCCGTGAACACCCGCAGCCGCCGAGAGGAAGCGCCAAGCTAAACATTTTCATCGGGACAGGAGTGTCTGCTGAATTGGCAGTAGCTCCAAACCTTGTACCAGTTGAAAGGCTCAGCAGTGCTGGCGGTGGGGTGGGGCGCATGGTTTGCTGGGAAGAGGAGCATTTAGAAAACTGGCCTGTGCATCTGGCCACTTTGGTTGGGGATCCGAAACCAGGTGGGGGGCAGCTCAGCCTCAGGCAGAGCGGGGGCTGAGCCTCCATCCCCGTGGCCAGGTGGGAACTGGGTGGGCACCTGTGCATGCGGAAGTGTGAACCCACTTTCTCTCGAACCTTGAACAAAAAGCTGTAGTCTACACAGACGGTAAGGGCTGTTACTTCCATGTAAATTTTTGGTGGGGATTAGAGGCGGCTTCGGGGAAAATAACTGGAAAGAGAAAATGAAGTGCTGCTTTTCAACAGAAACACTCTATTTGCCCGAAGGTCAGCAAAAAAGCTAACTAAAACACAACTCTCCAACATACATCTCAAAGTGAGGACTATTATTAGAAACTAAATCAGGCCAAAGTGAACCATAGTTTATCACTGGAGAAAACCAGCCATTTGAAAAGGGTCCTGGGAGAGAAGCATGGCGTGGGGCGGGGTGCCGCAAGTGATTTGCCGGTTATTTACTTCCCCGGAAGGAGCAATACCCGCAGGGCCAAAGGGCCAAAGGGCAGAAGGGAGGGCACGTGCTCATTGGCAGCAGAGTTGTAGAAATGGACGTCTGTACCACCCTACCCTGCTTTTTCTCGAGTCCTGTGAAGTCCCCCCTGCTATTCCAGATGTTGGTTGCACGTGGTGCCAAGGCACTGGGGACAGTCAGAACAAACAGCTGGGAGAAAGAACATAAGGCAAGAATTGTGCGGGGATGGGCCTTTGCCCTCCGTTTGCTGTGGCCAGGCTGCTCTGTGTTCTAGCCTTGGGTTTGGATGCCCGCGCACTCTGAAAGCTCTGCAGTTACCTGTGGACATGTAGGAGAGTGAACATGTATTTTAAGAAGTTGCGGGGCCAAAGTGAACGGTGTTACAAGGAAGCCCCGGTGGCAGTGGGCGCTGGCCTGGAAGGAAGACGCCAGAACTCAAAGCGCACAGCTCCACGGTGCAAAGTCTCCTTTCCCATCCGTATGGGGGACTCCCATTTTCTTGGCACTTTCGGGTGATATGTTTAGCTTGTTCCAAGTGGGAGGGAGAGCAGCTTATAAAGCCAGCCGGGCTGCCACTGGACTGCGTGTCCGCGCCCGGGCGGACGTGCATGTTGTAGACTCAGGCACCAACCAAGACGCGCTAACTCCTCACTCCCCAAGAGGCCCAGCAGTTTGAAAGCCGTTTTTTTGTTTTGTTCTGTTTTGTTTTTTAACTTTTACACAAATTCAGTAGGCTCGGGTGCAGTCGGCCCTCTCTTTGGGAATCAGTCTTGATCTTTGCGCCACTTGGGGCCGCGCGGGCGTGCGGGGCGCGAGCGGGGGTCCCACCCACAGGCTCTCGGCCCGCCCCCCGCCCCCGGGCCGCCTGGGCGCGGGCCGGGGTGCACATGGACCCCCGGGCGCGGGCGCGGGGGGCGGGGGACACGAGCGAGCCGCGTGCGCCCCGGCTGCCCGGAGAGTTTATTTAAAACTCGGAAGCCGGCGGCCGGCGAGCGGCTTGTTTATGTCAACCCGGAAACAGCAGGGGGGCGGGGGAGGGGCGCGGGGGCGGGGGAGGGGCGCGGGCGGGAGTCACGTTACCCGGGGACGCGCGGCCCGGCGCCCGGCGTAGCCGAGCCCGGGGCGGCGCGACCACAGGTGCCGGCGGCCGGGGCCGCGACCCGGGCCCCGACCCCGACCGACCCTGACCCGGGGTCCCGGCCCCCGAAACCCCAGGCCCCGACCTGACCCGGCCCGGACCCTGACCCCAGACCCTGGACCCCGAGCCCCTCCGCGGACCCCAACCCCGACCTGCCCCGTACCAACATGACAGGGCTGGAGGAGAACCAGGAGTTCGACTTCGATTTCCTTTTCGAGTTTAACCAGAGCGACGAGGGCACCGCCGCTGCCCCAGGTGGGTCCGCGCGGGGCCTGGGAAAAGGGGGGGCCGCGGGCGAGGGGTGCAGGGCCGTTGGAGTGCTGGGCTCGAGCCTGCAGGGCCGGAGGTGCAGGACCCCGGGGGTGCAGGGCCTGGGGGATGCAGGGGCGGGGTGCGGTTCTGACGTGCAGGATCAGGGGGTGCAGGCACCTGGGGTGGTATCTGGGCCGGGGGTGCAGGAACCAGACGAAGTCGGGATGGGCTGGCCTGGGGGGTGCCCTGCCCCCACGACGCTGGGGAACCTACTAAAAGGGATCCAGTGTAATGGGGAGTTGTGGGTGGCTGGGAGAGGCCAGCACTCTCGTGTGTTGCTCAGTGTGGACTTCGGGGTCGGGAGGTGAGGTCTCCTGCCTGTGGTCACACGTGTGTGGGGTCTGCCGAGCAGTCCTGCTGGAGGAGTGTCTCCTCCAGGCTGCTGACACCAGGGGACACAAGTGTCCAAGGCCCTGGACTTGGACACTGTCGAGGGACAGGTGGTGAGCGGCCATTGCCAGAGGGCAGGAGGCCATGGAGCCCCTCCAGACCTGTCCCTGAGCACCCTCGGGCCCCTGGCCCCTCCCAGAAGCAGCGTTAAGTGGAACCAGCCCTCAGGGGCTCGGAGCCCTTTTCTCTTTCATTTTCTCTTCTCTGCAAAAGTAAAGGTTTCAGTTAAACAACAAATAAAGGAAGCCTCCAGGTTTCTGGAGTGGATGCTCTTGAGTAAGGGTGTGAGCTACCGAATAATCCCAGGCAGCTCAGGCTGCCGGCAGTGTCCGGGGGGTTGGGCCCGGGTGGGGGAGACCCCGGCACTGGCCCCCACCTCTCCTTTCTGTCCTGCCCGCGTGGCGGAGAGTGAGGAAGCTGCCCGCCGCACACTTGGCTCGCACACGACGGCGTCTCTGTGGTGATTGTATAATATTTTCCATGTCGTTCACCACCCCTCTTTTAAAAAACTGTAACGTCCTGTTCATTTTTAAAAAATAAACGTTCCAACCAGGCAGAGGCTGCCTGAACTTTGTTATCCGCACCCCGGCTTCATCTTCGGCGGCTGTGGGTCTCCAGGCCTCCGGGCTCGGCGGGAGCCAAGGCAGTTGTCTGGACCGGGATGGAAGTGGAGAAATGGTCTCTGAGGCCTCCTTGCTTTCCTGCCCGGGTCTGGCAGGCCGTGCTGCGCTCTCGGAGCGTCCCATCCCAGGATTTTCACCCCCCAGGCTCAGTCCTCTTAGCAGGTGTCTGGTGAGAGGCGCGAGGTGAAGACCACTGTATGGTGCGATAGCCTGTCTGGACAGGCCTCCCTCTGCGGTCCTGGGCCCTGTGGCTCTCAGGGACCGTCCCTGTGCCCTCAGGGCTGCTGCCGTGCTGGAAGGCTGGTGTGCACAGGGCACAGGCTCTGTGCCTTCCGTGACCGGGGGCTCCGAGAGCCAGGGAGGGCCTCACCGCCTCCTTGTGCCTCCCAGAATGTCTGCTCCAAACTCCTAACTGATCCGTGAGCCAGTAACGTTCTTAAGGCTGCCTTTAATCATCTTGGCTAAGTCAATGCCCTAGCCCCAGGCTCCCAGGGGGGCACAGTCCAGTGAAAGCCTCCTTCAGGAAGGCCTCCAGGATCCGGGTGCCTGGGGCCCAGCATTCACCAGGCTCTGGGAGAAGGGAGGCCTCAGGCAGCTTGGAGACAGCTCTGGGCAGAGGAGGCCAGGCGGAAAAAAGAAAGGCTTCTTCCCCTCGTCATGTGTTAGAAATTGCTAGAAAACATTCATTTTTTTAACATATTTTTCTGACAGATATTCATGTTTTCTTCCTTCATTTTGTTAAGATTATTTTTTAAGAGCAGTTGTAGGTTCACAGCAGAATCGAGAGGAAGGTAGAGAGCTCTCCCCTAGACCCCCTGCCCTGACATACCTCAGCTGCCCCATCATTTAACACCTGCCCAGAGTGCAGCACCTGTTAACTGCATGGGACGTCCGTGGACGCGCCATTCTTGCCCACAGTCCACAGTGGACATTAGGGCTCACTCTCGGCGGTGCGAGTGTGTTCGGGCTTTCCCAAACGCACGATGTCACCTATCCGGCATAACACTACCTACGGAGGAGACTCGCCGCCCTGGAAATCCCCCGTGCTCGGCCTGCACATCCCTCCATCCATCCCCCAGCTACTGGCCACCACGGGTCTGTACTGTCTCCATGGTTCTGCCTTTTCCAGAACGTCTTAAGTTGGAGTCCTACAGGACGTAGCCTTTTCAGACTGGCTTCTTGCACTTAGTGAATCGCACTCAAGTTTTCTCTGTGTCTTTTCCGTGGCTTGTAGCTCATTTCTGTTTAGGGCTGAGCAATATCCCATTGTCTGGATGCAGCACGGTGTATGAATCCATCACCTTCCGAAGGACGTCTGTGGTTGCTTCCGGGTTTTGGCGATTATTAGTGAAGTCTTTTGTTTTTGTTTTTATTAATTATATTGTAATTATTAAATATTAAGTTAATTATCACATTGTTGTGTTAAATTGTGACGTTGAATTCTCCAGCCCTTAATGGATGATAGAAACGGCTTCACATTATTTCTGGAATGAGCCTGGATATAAATACGTGAACGGGTGACTCACACTGAGTTGGGCCGCGAGGCGAGGTAACACAGCCCTTACAGATCATACCGCACACAGGGCTGGGCCCTCTGTCCAAGGGCACGGGAGCCCTGGCCATGGTGGCTGTGCTTCCCGGCGTCTGTCACGGTCCCCCGCGCTGGGAGCAGCGTCCTCCGCTTCGAGGAGTCAGTGCGGGGCCGGGGGGGGGGGGGAGCCTCTGCGCGCATGGTCACTCCCGTCACTGCGTGCCCCCCTCAGGCCTGTGGCAGCCCCAGGGGTCGTGTCTTCCCCAGGGCTTCAGGGCCGGAGTCCTTTCCCACAGTGCTCGGCAGGAGCAAATAGAAACCGTTAGTTGAGAGAAAGAAAAGTGAATTTTTAATAATTTGCCCCAGGGCTGGGCAAGAGTGTTGTTTGCTCTCCCAGGGCCTCCGTGTGTCCCTGAGGCCACGGGCCCTGAACCCCGTGGGCAGAAGGCTGGCTGGGCGGAGGCTGTCCCTCTCCGGAGAGGAGGGAGCAAGGAGGCCCGTCCCTTCGGTCTCAGGAAATAGCTGCTCACTGTGGGCTGGGAGGCGGGCGTGGTCCTGCTTCCCACCGCGCTCCTGTGTTCTAAGCGATTTTGGCCCCAAAGCTGCCAGGGCTGTTGCCCTGGCAACTCTGGAGGAAGTTGGCCAGGCCTCTGGGTCGGAGCTGGACTGTCCCCAGCAGACAGGCCGCCTCACGCCCCAAGAAGGCAGGTCTGCAGCTGGGCGCCGCGGGCGGCCCGTCCAGTTCACGCAGAGAGGGGAGTCTTTGGAGGGACCTTTATTCCTGACTCCGTGCCCCGCAGTGTGTCGGTGATGGGAGGAGACCGGGGTCTCTGGTGCCGGGGACTCGGGGCGGGTGGGCCCTGCACCCAAGCGGGGATCTCAGGGGGCACCCTCCACTTGTGGGACAGGCATCCACACGCGTCCTCTGGGCAGCGCACCCTCTACAGTTTGTTCCAGAGTTCCAGAGATGTTCTCTCCAGGATGGTTCTTTGTAGGACTTTTTAATTTTGTATCTTTATCAAGGAGCACTGAAGCTGATAACAACTTGGATGTTTCTTAGTTCTTCAAAAACAGGGAATGAGAAGGTGGAAGCCTGAGGTGACAAGATGTGTGTAGGGGATGCCATCAGGGCCCCCCCGTGAGCTGTGCTGTGCAGGGGGGTGCAGGGGGGCACCGTCAGGGCACCCCATGAGCTGTGCTGTGCAGGGGGGCATTGTCAGGGCACCCCCGCAAGGTGTGGTGCGCAGGGGCACCGGGCTGGACCGAGGACCCGATGAAAGGCGAGGTGTGCTTGTTTCTGGAACTCACAGCAGTGTGTGCTGGTGTGACAAGGCCGTTCTCCTGGCCTGAGTGATCTTTCTTCTGGCAGGTTGTTGAGCCCCCGATGGCTCCATGCATTTCTGTGTGTCCCCCACGGCCGCCCTGGCCCTGGCCGCTGACGCAGTGCCTCCCAGGTGCTCAGTGTAAACAGCGCCCTGCAGCAAGCTCTGGGCAGGAGTGTGTTTTGGTTTTGTGTTGTGTTGTTTTGTTTCCACTACCTGGGAAATTCTCATCCCGCTGCCTGGTAGCTTCGCAGTGCCCCCGGTGGGGATGTCTGCTCAGGCCTCTTGGAGGGCAGGACCCTGCGTCCCAGCTGCTCGGCTTCTCCATCCAGCTTCGTGTCCTGGGGTTCGACGCCAGCAGATGCCAGAGGGGAGAAGCCAGGCTGGGCGTCTCAGTTTGTGGGAGACCGGGGGAGCCTGGGCCGCTGCATCTGCCCAGCGTGCTGGGCCCACGGAGGGCAGGTGCTGGGCGCAGATGCTGTTGGCTTCGGTAGAAAGGACATGGATATACCTTTTTGGTGGTTGATCAGAAATGACAAAATTGTCTGGTTCTGAAATAAATTCTTTCTCAGAATGAGAGGAAATCCTTCTGACAACTCCAGCGTGAATTTGCCGAGTGCTGGACCAGCCTGGGTGCCGCACGCATCCTCCGCCCACCCTGGTGTCCATCCTCGGGTCCCCAGAGCACCTTGCCCGGGGCTTTGTGACTCCAGGGTGGACATGTGAGAACCAGGAGGCAGGGGGCAGGTCATGTCTTCAGAGGATGAGCCACGCTTTTATTCCTGGTTAGTGCAGTGAACCGTTTTGAATACGCTCTCCATGATACTTGCTTTAACTGGGGCAGTTCCTTTTGTATTCACCTGCGCTGTAATTTAATGAACGATCCTTGGCAAACAGCCAGGCGGCAGAAAGTGACCCTAACGGGTGCTGAGCACTTTAAGTGGCTCCTGATGTGACGGGAATCAGCCTGAACATCTCGGGATTGTTAAGAAGGTTACTGGAAATATCTTCATTCCATGTAAATGTAATCCTTTGAATAGTGAAATAATTCAGATTTGAATACGTTTTAGGTGGGTAATGAAAGCAAACCGGGTGGGAGGGAGGAGGGAGGGCAGGGCGCGGTGCCTCCCGCGGCGGGAGACAGCACCCAGGGCCCAGGGGGCGAGCTGGGACCTCCCCCTTGCATGTGTGTTTGTTCTAGAAGAGAGACCTTTATTATCCAGCAGCCCCCAACTCTTTGGTTGAGTGTTCGTAATGAAGTTCAGGCATTTAAGGCTTTCATTTTGTAATTTGTTTAATTAAGGAAAAGTCACACTTTAAGTGAGTCTTTTTTTTTTAAATAAAACTTTATGTTTTTTTCTTTTCTCATCGAATTATGATTATTGACAGACTGGTTTACATAAAGGCCCCTCTTAGGAAGTTCTGGGAGTCGGGGGGTGCTTTCTGTCCTACACCCTGTGTCGTCCAGGCCCTTGAGAAGATTGTGCTCATGCGCACACTGGTCAGACCCGCCTCACTCTGCCATTTCACCCAGAACCCCCAGTGCCTGTACTGCCCTGTGCAGTTGGAGCCTCGGACTCCAGCCACCCAGGGACAGGGGCTGAGTCCCGGGGGCAGCTGGTGGGGAGGCCCCCAGACCTGCTCCACTGATTGCTAGGATTTGTTTTTTAAATCTTGGGATTACCTTCCTGCCAACAAATGTTAGTGCAACCGTGGGCTCAGCTCTCTCTTCTAAGTTGATTTTTAATTTTTTAACTAGTCTACTCCCAATGTAGGCTCAAACTCACAACCCCGAGATCAAGAGTTGCACGCTCTTCCAACTGAGCCAGCCAGGCGCCCCATCTCTTAACATATATTGTAGACACACATAACACTCTTTTAACTGGGGCAGGAAACTCAGGGAACGGTCCATGAAACCTCCCTGGATGTCGGACAACCTGGGAGAGTCCTGGGAGCTGGGGAGGCCTGGGGGCCCTTCGCAGGGGCATCACGGACTCCTTGCGGGCGTGGCTTCATGACACACGTCTGTACTCCACACGGCATCTAATAGTTCCCACCAGCCTCACGCCTCCTGCTTTGTCCGCCATACTTGGTGGTTTCTCTTTAACATGGAAACACATTCTTCCCCGGATGCTAGGTCCTCGTGCCTCCCACAGGTACAGGGGCTCCAATGCAGGGCCCACAGTACGGGTGTCCACACCAGCGGGGGTGGGCCAGGGCCTGGGGCGCCTCGTCTGTCTGGGAAGGTCTGGCGAGGTTGTCCCTGTTGTTAGGACGTTGGCGCCTCAAGGTCAGAGGTGCTCTGGGAGCAGGCAGGCCACACACCTCACAGCTGCTGTTTGGACACCCCCGCAGACAAGGCATAGCCCCTCGTGCCTGTGGGCTCTTTGGGGGCCCCCGGGGTGTGTCATCCACCCCAGACGCCAAAGGGGAGCTGAGACCACAGCAGAGTGGCACCGTGGTTCTCTCTCTGTGGGCCCAGGAAGCTGTGTGCGGCCAGCACAGGGTGACGGCCACCCTGGCGGAGGTGGCCCCCCGGGGGTGTTGGGGGCAGACACGGAGCAGGAGGGGCTGGGCTGGGACATCGGCCAGAAAGGGGTGTGCAGCCTGGACCAGCCGCTGTTGGGAAAACATGGGTTCAGGATGCCTTAGCACACATGGTGGCCCAGAAGGCGGGAGTCGGTGGCCAATCGTGAACCAGATGCCAGGGATGGAGGGAAGCGAACCTCTCTTTAACTCAGCTCTGATTATATGTCAGATATGATAAAGTTACCTGTGGAAGTCTACGTCCTAAAATTCCTGGCTTCTGAGTGTGTAAAGCAAACTCACACTCACTTCGTTAATGTCCTCGGTATTGGTCCCGTGATGACAGGATGTGCCGCGCACACTCAGCTTGTCACTCCCTGTGCTGGTCAGATTGGTCGGCGTCTGTAGGTGTGCGTGAGCCATACCTGTATGCACGTGTGGAGCACACGCGTGGAGATGTGTGTATGAGTGGAAATACACGTACGTACAGTGCATGACAGTCGTGCGCTAACGTGCTGAAGGCTGGAAATGAGTAATTTTGGGTGGAGGTGAATCTCTCAGATGCCTTTCAGTGAGGGAATGGTGATTAGTGTTCATGCCCCTGGAGCTCCTGACAGGTCCTGTGTGTGGGGCAGACCCTCCCGAGGATCAACCCGCCTTCTGCGGGGCCTGCCGCCCCATGCCCCTGCTGCCCAGATCCCTCTGGACGACGCCCCATCAGGCACCTGTGCGGCAGTCTGTCAGGTGTGCGGGTGGGGAAGTGTTGAAGGCAGATGTGCACGGGTGGCCCCTGTGGCCCCTAGGCCACCTCTTCCTGAGGAACCTTGACCTCTGTGAAGTGCCTGGGTTTTTAACTCCTTGTTTGATTTTTACAAAGACTGTAATTTTAAACTTTTGATGGCGGTGTGTGTGTTCAGGCTGTCCGTAAGCATGTGAGGGTGTGACTGGGATGCCGCAAGCGCTGGTGAGCATGGGACACGGTCCCAGGGCTGGCGGCACGGGGGCAGGTGGTGGGAAGCCCAGCGCCCCGCCTCCTGCCCTGGGGAAATGAGGGCCTGCTGCTTTTCTTGCGCCCCGTGTCGGGGTTCCTGCTTGCCCCGCGGTCCGTGGGAGCAGATTGGGGACCGCCACTGGAGATAGGCGGCTGGGTCGCTGGGTGCATGAGCTCGAGGGCTTATCCAGGCCCATCCGTCCTGAGGGGACCACTTCCTGTCCCTCGAAGCTTCTGGTCTGCTCCCTCTTTGGCAGGGCTCTCTCCCCCAGGGCATTTTGGCACAGACGCTGATGCTCTCTTGGAAAGGGGGCGGGCCTGTGTGCTCTCTCCAGGCCACCTGTGAGGGGTCTGGAGGAACACAGGCAAACAGGTTTTCCTGGGGGCTTTCCGAGCAGTAGAAGCAAGAGCTTCTTAATAGCGGAGACTGTGAGAACCTGATTGCCAGAAGGAGCGGCCGAATGGCTCCTTCTGGAAATAAGCAATAGCAGACGTAGACGCCCGTCTGTTTGGGGTGCGAGACCCGTTTCTGTCCGTAAACACGGTGGGGTTTCAGCCAGTACTCCAAGACCCTTGATTTCCCGCGGTTGGTCTGTGTGGGTTTCTGGTCACAGCACCGCGGAAGGAAGCCCTGTCACGGAACCACGTACCTTCAGGGCAGTGAGCTGACCCAGGGCCGGTGTCCGGTTTCCATGTGCGCTTCCATTATTTAGAGACTTGGAACACTCTTCCCTAGGTGCACGGTAATGAGGTACCAAGATGTTGTAAAATGTCTTTTCAAATAGGAAATCCAGAAATGTGGTTTTTTGTTAAAAATTACTAATTATGCCAGTAATGATTTTTAAAATATAGCTTATTGAGGTTATAATTAACATAATGATTCGTAAATCTAGCTGTGCATCAATGTCCTCTGCTTTTTTTTTTTTTTGAAACGGATTCCTAGGCCATGAACTACCATCAGAATTTACATGAGAGAGACCCCAGAATCTATGTTTCTATCTGATCCTTGAGGTGTTTTCTTTGTAGCTACTGGTTAGGGCACCTTGACAGTGATTAGCTTATTAAATCTCTTTAAATGTCCAGGTTCCTATAGGTAAAACCCACCCATCCCTCCACCCACCCCCCTATCCACCACCCACCCAACCATTCACCCACCCAGTCACCCACCCATCCACCATCCATCCACCCATCCCTCCATCCACCTACCCATCCCCCCATCCATCCATCCATCCACCCATCCACCCACCATCCATCCTCCATCCATCCACCCACCCACCCACCCATCCATCCATCTGTTTAACAAATTGGGGACCTTTTATGTGCCAGGCACAGTCTTAGGCTCTGAAGACAGCCATGAAGCAAAGTCAACTAAGGCAGGCAAAGGTTCCTGCCCTCACAGAACTTACTTTCTCCTGGTGAAAGAGAAGATGGACAAGATGATGCTAAGTGTTGAGGAAGAGATCAGCTGGGGAGGATGACACGGTGTTGGGTTGGGGACTGAAATCTGGGAAGGTGGCTGGGGAAGGCAGTCTTTGCATGAAGAGAAGAGGGAAGGAAGGAGGGGGGTGGCTCTCTAATGGCTGTACACTTGGGGCAGAGGGAAGCCAGTGGAAGCCTGAGGGTGGTGGGAGGGGCAGTGGGTGCCCTTGTGCTGGAGAGCAGGGAAGGGAGGATGGGTACGGGCCTTGTGGGCCAGGGGGGCCCTTGGGAGCAGTACGAGCTGAGTGGCGTTTCAGCGGCTGTGCCCTGGGGTCCAGGCCTGGGCGTGTGCGGCGCTGACGGGCTCACTAAGCTGTGGGTGTATTTTCTGCTGACTGGCCCCTCACGCCATCTTCTCTGTCCCCTTTCTAGAGCACTATAGTTATGCGTCCTCGAGCATCAGCTCTGCTCTGCCTCCTGGCTCGGCTCGCCCCTCGCTGCCAGCTCCATGCCATGACCTGCAGACCTCGGCCCCAGGCATGCCGGCCGCTGCGGCAAGTCAGCCCCCAGGCTATGGTGGGGCGGTGGACAGCAGGCCCTCGAGCTGCTTCCTCTCCTCTGGCCACGTCAGGCCCAACGGGGCCCCGGCCCTGGAGAGTCCTCGCATCGAGATCACCTCGTACCTGGGACTGCACCACGGCAGCAACCAGTTTTTCCATGATGCAGAGGTAGAAGACGTCCCTCCCGGCTCCCAGCGGCCCCCGTGCACGGCCACTCTGGGTCTGCCCAGCCTGGAGGCCTACCGTGACCCCTCCTGCCTGAGCCCGGCCAGCAGCCTGTCATCCCGTAGCTGCAACTCTGAGGCCTCGTCCTTCGAGTCTGGCTTCTCGTACCCCTATGCATCCCCACAGACGTCCCCATGGCAGTCACCCTGTGTGTCCCCCAAGACCACGGACCCTGAGGACGGTTTCCCCCGTGGCCTGGGGGCCTGCGGCCTGCTCAGCTCCCCCAGACACTCACCCTGCACCTCGCCTCGCGCAAGCGTCACGGAGGAGAGCTGGTTGGGGGCCCGCACGTCCCGGCCCCCGTCCCCCTGCAACAAGAGGAAATATGGCCTCAATGGCCGGCAGCTGTCTGGCTCCCCACACCACTCACCCACACCGTCCCCACGCAGCTCGCCGCGGGTCAGCGTCACCGACGACACCTGGCTGGGCAACAGCACGCAGTACACGAGCTCTGCTATCGTGGCCGCCATCAACGCCCTCAGCACCGACAGCAGCCTGGAGCTGGACGGCGTCCCGGTGAAAGCGCGCAAGACTGCCCTGGACCACTGTCCCTCTGTGGCGCTCAAGGTGGAGCCAGTGGGTGAGGACCTGGGGACCACGCCACCCACGTCCGAGTTCCTGCCCGAAGAGTTCCTGTCCTTCCAGCACATCCGGAAGGGTGCGTTCTGTGACCAGTACCTGTCGGTGCCGCAGCATCCATACCAGTGGGCCCGGCCCCGGTCCCCGGCATCCTACACCAGGTGAGCGGGCGCGTGGCCAGCCGCAGAGCCGGGTTCTCATGGCCTGGGGGCGGCGGTCCGGATGCAGGTGCCCGCGGGGCCCCTTCCTCCTGAGGCCTCTCTGGCGTCGGGCGTGCCGCAGGGCGCTGGCCTCCTCTGGCTTGAGAAGCACCTTCCGTCTCTGCCTAAACGCTGTGTGGCACTCTCCTCGCGTGTGTCTCTATTCAGACCCCCTTTCTACGAGGACACTCTGAAGACCTCGCCCTCATCGAATGACCTCCTTCAAGGTCCCGTGCCCTAACCTGGCCGTATTCTGAGGTGCGAGGGGTAGGACTCCAGCACGTGAATTCTGGTGGGGACAGGTCAGCCCCTTACAAGGGCTTGCACACACGTGCACGCAGTTTTTGGGGTTGTTTTTTTTTTTTAGTAAAACCAAACGGCCCCTCTCCTGTTTGTGTGTTTGCCTCTGCTGCTCCCCCATTTCCTTTCCCCCACCTAATTGCTGCCATTGCGCGGGTGCAGATGGGGCCTTGGCTCAGCGATTCCCCAGAGCGACAAACCCCGCTCCCCGCAATCCGCCCTGCCCGCCTTTGGAGAACAACATGGCGGCCTGGTCCCAGGAGATGGGCGCCCACCCCCCGGCAGTCTGGCGACGGAGAGCTCAAGCGTGCTCCCAGTGCCGCGGCTCGGGTTGTTGATTTTTCTTTCTAGCAGTGTGCAGGCTGGGGCCACTCCACTGGGTCCACTTACTCAGCCCTCTGTTTTTATTTTTAACTAAACAGCTTTCCCAACAGGTGGGCCACTAATGACCCCTGGCAGAATGCTTTCTGCTCCAGGATTTTTATCAGGCATGAAAACGTGCCTCCCCTCACAGGGCGCACCCCGCCCCCCGCCCGGGAAGCACGCATGCTTCTGCGGGCGGTGCCGGGTACCCTGGGCTCAGCCATTTGTTTTTCCTGTGCCTTTGTCGTTGAAGGGCCTTCTGGAAGCAGCCCTGGGGAGAGGGACCCACGGGTTCCAGCAGTGTGCGCCCTGTGGTGAGGGAAGCCAGTCAACAGGGTGACTCGATACAGAATTTGCTCGGCTCTGCTCAGAGCCTCCTTCCGCAGCGAGGGCCTGTGAGGCAGGCGCAGCTGCAAGGGGGGTCATTCAGTTGTAGGTTCCGGGCAAATGCAGCTAAACCTTCTGAAAGTCTGTGGCAGAAACCCAATGTGAGACTGACAGTTTCTAAAGCAATCAGACCACGGTCAAGGCCTCCTTTGCCTGAGGTATAGACTAGGAGTCAGTGAAGAGAAAACATGAAAGCAAGGATTACCCCTGATTTCTCTTGACTTGTGTTAGGATGGGTCCACATTTCTATCCCAACTTATGCTTTCATTCTCTAAAGCTCAAGAGCCTAGTATATTCGTAGGTCTCATAAAAAAAAAAACATATCTCAGCACTTGGCTTAAATTCATGAACATGGGAATTTAAACCTGTTTGGAGGCATTTAAAAAATTTTTAAAAGAACAGTTTATGCCCACTGTACTCTCCTTATAATTTTTAAGTAAAAAGAAGACTATTTTGAAGCTAATTATCTCGACATACGGGTTCCCACGGGTTCCCACGGTACAGGTTACGACCACCTGCGTTTTCAGGGACCGTGAAGGCCACAGTCACTCAGAACGGGCCCTCACTGGACCCTTGAGGTCAGACCACATGTGGAAAGGTGGCATAGGGCTACGTGGCTTCGTTGGTCAGCCCTGTGTGTCGGTCTGTGCTCGGGCCGCGGTCATAGTGCCACAGGCCGGCAGCTCACACAGCAGATACTTGTTTCCCATGGTCCGAGCTTTGGGCGCCAGGGGGTTGGCTCCTTCTGAGGCCCAGACGGCTGCATTTCTTCTGTGCTTCTGTCTGTGTCCAGATGTCCCCTGTTTACAAGGGTGCCAGCTACTGGACCAGGGCCCACCCGGTGACCTTGCTGTAATGTGACCCTGTGTCCAAACTCGGTCACATTCTGAGGTTCTGGGGTGAGGACTCTAACCCCTGAATTTTGCGGGACCCGCAGTTCAGCCCAGAACACCCAGCTTCACTTCCGCATGAGGACGGCAGGCTGCCTTTAACAAGGGCCCATTGCCTCCTCTTTGGAGGCTCACTCGGCCGCGGGGCATCTGCGGGGATTCGGGTGTTCCTGGCGGTCGCCGTGGGTGCAGACCAGATGAGTCTGACTGTGTAATCGGGACACACACCTCTGTCTTTGTCTGTGTTCAGAGTCTTAGCGGTCATCATGTGGTCCTGGGGACCCGTCCCCATCACAGAGCTCCCCGATGGGGGCGGGGTGGGGGCAGTGGGCGCCTAACATTCCTGTGAGCTCGGCGAGCAAACACAACCTGCAGAGGCTCCCAGCTTCCCTCAGGAGGTTGGAAGCTAACCTTTCCCCCTGTTTTGGTTCCACACTGAAATGTGTTTCCTGGTCCCTTGTTCTGTTCCGCAAGGTCCTGTCAGCTGGTGCCCCAGGTCAGCTGGGGCCAGGGTCAAATGAGAGGTCAGGGCGTTGTACCGGCAGGCGGGGGTGGCCCCACCAGACTTCCTGCCCCACTCCTGCCCGCGCCGAGGACGTCAGCAGGGTCTCCGCTGTGTAACCCCAGGGCCACGTGTTGAACAATCTCCAGAATCTGGATGGAGGGTTTGTCACCCATCTGCCTTTCCTGTCACTGCGTGAGCTTTTAATTCCATCCTGCCAGGAAAAGGAGCTTTTTAATGAAAAGCATGCAGCAGTAGCCTTTCCCAGGGACTTTGGATGCCCTGGGATCTTTTCCCTGTGGGGTCTTTTTTGTCCATACAGCATTTATGGTGGCCCCTCTGTGCAGAGCGTTCTGATAGGCCCACAGCAGTCAAAAATGATACCTAATTCTTACTGCAGATGAAAAAATTATGTTGTTTCTGAAACTAACCATAGTATTTGATAAAACTTCATAGTTTTATAGTTTAAATTTCTTTTAGAGTTTAATAGAATGATACTTCTTAAAGCTTGGGAAATGCCCAGAAATCACAGTGACATGGTAGAGCACCCCCAAAACCCAGAATTGTAAGCTCTCTATTTTAAGTCCCTTCAGAAAGGAGAGAGTTTCTGTGCTGTTGATGCCCGTGGTAACAGCCAGCTTCCAGGTCAGGCTTGACCCCACTGCTGAGGCAGCTGGTGGCGGCGGCGGGGGGGCGCGTGTGCAGAGGCGGGGTGGGGGCTGGGGAGGGCCACGTGTGCAGAGGCGGGGGGGGGGCTGGGGAGGGCCGTCTGTGTACTGCTTTGCCACACAAGGACGTGGTATGAGAGGTCTGAGCTTTGAGCAGCTTTTCAGAGACTTAGACATCTTTACCTCTTGTGCAGTTTCTTTCTGGTTTCACGGAGTTCACAGCTGACACTTAGAGAAGGTGCTTTGCAGTAAGTCCTGACTTGTCGCTTGAAAGGTGAGCCTGACTATTGCAGCTCCGTCAGTCAATGCCAGCCGGCGGGTGGGTGGATGCTGGGGAGGTTTCTGATCGACCTCTCCGGTGCTTTTCCCAGGATGTGTGTGCAGGATGTGGCCCTCATTTCTCCTTTTGATGTGATGTTGTGAGTGTCTATTATTAGCCATGAAAAGGAGAAAGGAACTCAAGTACTCGTGTGTTCCTGGAGAAGATAAATAATCTGAGTCTTTATGGCTCTACGCTCAGATTTTAAAGTCAAACCACTGAGATCTGAAACGTGGCTCATTTCATAGACTAATCTGAGTGCAGGAGTTACTGCTCCAAGTCTGACCCGTGCCTGGCCTCATCCCGCTTGCGTCCATCCCATGTGCCAGGGGCTGGGCTGCGCTCGGGCGTCACGTCCCCAGGGGCCTTTTTGTGTCCCTAGTACTGAGATTTCCCAAACTGTGAGGAGCCCTGGCGGGGAGGAAGCATCTGGTGACACCAGGTGTCCGTGACCACAGACAAATCAGAAATGATTTCTGCTCAGACATTTTCCTCTGAGGAAAGTGTGTGTTAGAGGGTCGTGCACCGCCCCCAGTGCCGAGTGTGCATAGCCAAGTGTCTGCCCCAGAGATTAACACCGAGTCCAGAGACTGGCTGTCCTCGTTCCAGACTAGACCTTCCCTGCAAAGCAGTGGCACTTACTTGCTCATGTTGCTTGGGCTCTTGCACCGAGTGTGTTTACAAATCATGATGGGGTTTGCTTTTTTATAAATTGTCTGGAACGGTCTTCTGGGAGCTGGGGTTTGACTCGCAGGATTAGGCTGGTTTTCAATAAAGGAAGCAACTTGCATCAGATCTGCCTTCTGATACGGATGGCCCATGCTTCCTGAGAGGCGGGCTGCAGGGCAGGTGCATTTTTGCACGAGGACAAAGCCCAGAGAGGGTGCATGCACCGAGCCCTACATGCCAGGATGTGTTTGGCCCAGCACTGCGAGGACCCGGGTATCAGGGAGTCTCTGGACCCCGCCAGCCCGGGGTGTGAGGAGCGGTTTCTCCTTTGGAACTCAGAACCACACACGGAGTAGAGAAGCAGGGAATTGTGCACAGTGTTTCCCACGTGCTTGATGTTGGTGGAGGTTTGGCGGCTGTGCATCTTTATCTGATGGTGGCTCAGTAGGCCTTTTGAGGGGACAGTCCAGCCCTTTCTCTGGTGCACAGGCTGCTTGTAGGTTGAAGTGATGACATGGGGTGTGGTCGTGCACAGAGGGTCCTCATGCTGCAGGGAAATGACCGATTTTCTCCTGGCGTCACTGTCCACAGTGACTATGGCTGTCTGTGGCACAGGTCGCTGTGATGGGTGCCCTGCTCCCACCTGAGCCCAGAGCCCTGCAGGGCTGTCAGGGGTGAGCACCAGGGCCTGGGCTTGGGGGCCAGAGAGCTCAGTGCCGTTGGAGGCAGTGTGTGCCTCATGGGTGAGGAGCTCGAGGCCCTGGTTGGAATGACAGGCCGCCAGCACAGGCCCCGGTCCCCGTGGTCTCAGAGCCCAGCGTCCTCTGCAGGCAGAACCTGCCTGGTTCGAGAGTCGGCTTTGTGCCCCGTTCTACGTGAACTTGGAGATTCTGGATTTCCTGGTTTCTGTAAGCAATTTGGCAGGTGGTATCTGCACAAAGGTAGTGCTATTCTACAAGCTCATCCCAGTGATGATGAAAGGCAGTGCTTGGGGCCTGGGAGGACAGTCGGGGTGTGCAGGCATCTGCCCCCCATGAGGTGAGGGCTGGTGGCACAGGGCAGGGATGGCCAGGGCCCTGTCTCCCACAAGCCCTATACCCGCCATCCCGCTCCATCACGCCCTGCGCCCGCGGCGCTCTGCCCTGTCTACACAGTTCCCGAAGGGGTGGAGCGCACTGAGGTGTGAACAAGCTAGGAACGCAGCGTTACCTTCTCTTGGGTGAAGATGGAGCCCCCACCAGCGTGAGCGGCCCCCTCTCGGTGGTTTTCCGTCTGAGTCTGGATTTCTGGACAAAAGCTCCTTGCTGCCTCCCTGAGCCGCCCCGCCCAGTTGAACTGTAGGGAACATCTGGCATTATTAGTTCTGTGTGGTGAGGACAGGTCTGCGCTTCTCTGGAGGGCAGCGGGCTGGCGGTGGGCTCCGCACAAATGCGGCCCCCAGGCGCGGACGGGAAGCCCACCCCTGCCCATCTGAGTGCAGGGCAGTACATGCAGTCGGGACATGGGTCTGGGGCGCAGGGAGGCTCGGAGGAGTGCAAGTAGGGGTGCAGAGCAAGGATGCCTCAGGGGTCCCGGAGCTGGAAGGAGGCCGCTGCCTCCTTGGAGGTCCCCACACCCGAGAGGTGGGGCCCCTGAAAGCAAAGAACGCTGGGGGGATTACCGAATCATCAGTTAAAACAATTCCTGCGTGGAGGCCTTGCTGTTCTTCCTCCATGAGTTCCCAGTTTGTGGCTGCGTTTGAGTTGCGCTCCTGACTAGACAGACACAGGCCTGGCTTGGCCTCCGGGAGCAGGGGGCTGGGGGGATGGGCGCAGGCCCCGCTGCTGAGCCTGCACGGGGGCCATGGGGGGCAGGTCAGGGCCAAAGAGGCAGTGTCTCTGGGGACAGGCCTCCTGGAGGGGTCCTGGGTCACAGGACAGGTTGCCAGGCGCAGGGGAGGGCCGGGGTGGGGGCAGACGGCTGCCCGGCCTCTCCCCGCTGCTCACTCCGCAGCCTGCAGAGCATGGCCTCCCTGGCCTCCCTGTGCCCTTTCCTGCCTCCTCCCGGCCGCCGTCCTCCCTACTGCGGCCCCCGTCCCCAGGTCCTGCTCAGTGTCACCTTCGGTGGCAGAGCAGAGGAGGTGGTGAGGGAGGTGACAGCCCCGAGGGCCCCAGAGTCTCCAGGGCTCCTGGGAGTGAAGTCCTACACGAGGTCTGCTCCCCACTCCCGTCCCTGCAGACTCTTCACTGAAGGGAAGGCCGGCTCCTCCCTCGGGGGCACTCTGTGGGAAGGCGGGAGAGGCCCCCATGGACGGCGGGCCCTGCGGGACCCTGGGAACCACTGGTGGATCTTCGGCCAAGGATTCGTCCCACTCCGGACGGGACTTGGAGCCGGGCTCCAGGAAGGTTGACCTCCCGTGTGTGGGAAGAGCTCTCTCTGCCCAGAGCTGGGGTTGGAGGTGGGCGGGCCTGGGCCGCGCTCCTGTGTGGTCCAGACACACCCCTGCCCTGCAGCCTCTGTGCCCAGAGCCCCTGCCTAAGGGCCTGAGAGCCCCCATGATAACCCCTTTTCAAAATGAGAGGGAAACCAAAACAAACAACGGGCGGTGGGGAGGCCTTTGGCCACCAACCCTGAGAAAATGTGTGGTGTTCCTTCGATAATATCGCTTTCCTTGGGTTTTGATTGTCCTTCCTTTGGGCGGGTCTGAGTCCTGCCAAGTTCAGAGTTTACAGCCTCAGCTACTTTAGGAAAACAGGACTCATAAAAGCCTTTATAGCTTTCCTCTGAGTGATATGTCTGTGTGGGCTCGAAGGTCTGGAAACTTCAGAAGTGAGGGGGTTTTACCCTAAACCATAGAAGCCAAAGACTCGCCTCACATCTGGGCTCCGGCCACAACAGGGAAGCTTCCTCCTGGACCCAGCTGCGGCTCATGTGGAAAATCTGGTTTCAGACATCGTGGACGTGGCCTCCCAGGGAATCGCAGAAGGGCCCTCAGACGCCGCCGCTCAAGTGCTTTCCAGAGTGGGCGCCTCACCGGGCCGGCGAGGAGCAAGAGAAAGCTGAACCTTGGAAAGCTGGCTGTGTTTTCAGTTCTCCAAGTAGCATTCTCTACTGTAGACGCTTAAACTGCAGGTAAACAAAGGGAAGAGCCATGGCTACCCCCGGCCCTGACGACCACAGCGGCCACGGGAGCGCGCCCCATCTTGCCCGCGAGAACCACGCTCTGCTTACTACTACATAAAACTGTCGGCCACGCTCATAACGGGGTCCCCTGACTCACGGGCACTTGTCTGCCGCCATCCCCCAGGGCCGTCCCGCGGCGCAGCCTAGACATCACGTCATCGTACCTGCACATGCAGTGTGTGTCTTCCAAACCGGGGGCTCGTTTTGAGAGTCATGGCCGTTAGCCATCGGTCCGTCCGCCCCCCGGGGCTGGATTTCCGCAGTTTCCCCCCGTGGTGTCACTTGGGGTGCTCTTCTGTCCTCTGGGTATTCCCTGTTTTGATTCGCTTTGTTTTCTCAAGTTGGTTTTGAATCTGGGCATTTGCCAGAATTCTGGCCTCAGGTTTCGGCAAAATGGTGAGTGCGCCTCCCTCGGGAGGCAGACATCTGGTGTCTGTCTCGGGTGTCAGTGGCCACTGCTGAGACGGTTTAAATCCGAGTCCTGCCCTGGCCCCGTTAGCCACGGGTCCCCCGGAGCGCTGTCTGGAGTGGCCGCTGCTCTGTGGGGCTGAGGTGAGGTCTGGAGGCGATTGGCGAGCCCCGGGCGGTGTCCACAACAGTTGTCATCAAGATCACGTTGGTTTCGGGCTCCAGTGTAGACGGTCGTCCACACCTCAGCATTTCTCCCAGCGGGTGCGCCCCCGGGCTTGCTGGGTCCCCTGCACAGAAATGCTGGAGGGAATCACAGACACCATGCGGTGTCCGGCTTTGTCCATGGGGTGGTCACCGAGCTCCTGTTAGGGGGTCGGCGCTGGTGTGAAGCAAGAGGGTGTTTTGTACGGCGCAGGTGTGTGGCGGAGCCTGCGGGCCTCTGCGCGAGGCACGAAGCAGGTGGCCAGCAGCGGCAGGTGGGAAGGGCCTCGCGGGGGACGTGTCACGGCCGCTCCAGAGGCCGCGACCATGGCCAGGTTGATGGGGGCAGAACTCAGGCTGTTCTCTGACTTTGGATCACAGCATGTAGGTGTTGAGATGCCGTGAACTAAGCATTTAAAAAAATCCTTTCACACTTTTCCTATGAGGAGGGAACACAGGTTCAGTAGAAGTTGAAAGGCTTTTCTCGTGGGAAACGGGCGGTGGTGGCAGCTCTGAGAGCAGGGTGATTCAGACTGCGACTGCGGGGCCCCTTCTTCCCCACAGGAGGCCGCGCCCACGCACCGAGAGGCCCTGGGCAGACTGTGACCCGCTTCCCTTGTGCTGTCACACGAGGCGCCCCAGCACACAGGGCAGTGTCGGCTGGGTCCTTGGCGCAGGGCAGAGCGGGAGCCGGGCCTGTCTCCGTCCCGCAGGGCCCAGGACTCCCGGCGGGGGGCGGGGGGAGCGGCTGGGGGTGATGCCGTTGTACCGGGGTGCACACAACAAGCACTCAGCATGACTCAGGGGTGGTAGGTGGGGGCCCACATGTGACCGTAGCTCACTGGCCTCTTCTGGGGGTGATGGTAATAGTAACTGGCACAGGATTTGGACTTCTGTTTCGCAAGCACAAGGATGAGGATTTTTAAAATTAATTTATTTACTTATTCTGTTATTTTTTGAGGGGGAGGGGCAAAGGCAGAGGGAGAGAGAGAGAGAATCTCAAGGATACTCCACACTGAGTTCAAAGCCAGACTTGGGGCTCAATCTCACGACCCTGAGATTTCTTGAGCCACCCAGGTGCCGCAGGAATGAGCATTTTAAAAAAAAAAAACTTTTTGTTTTGCAAGAATTCCAGATTCATGGAAAGTTGCAGAGAGATCTCCTTCAGCCACCATCCCTGACCCTGTGAGCCACCGTCAGCACCTGGGCCCTGGCAGGCTCTAGGGGAGAACTAGGTATTGGGGTGCCTGGGGTCTCTGCTCAGCACCTCATTAACCGTCCACGCTGCTGAGCAACAAGTTGACGTCATCATCGTCGTCATGTTACAAGCAAGAAACTCCTGCAGGAATTCAAGAAAACCATGTAATTTGCAGGGGGCTCCTCAGGTTCTCTCCTGGGAGGGTTTCCGTGGACATGCATCTTCGTGGCTGCAGACCTCCCAGAGCCCCCTCTGCACCAGGCCAGGTGGCTGGACCTGGACCCTCTGTCTTTGGGGACAAAATGCGTTTGGGCTCCTCAAATTAAAAGCAGCTTGGGCCCACTCTGTATTCCTCCACGGGAGTGTTATTCCTGTGCTGTGTTGTATGAATTTGTATTTCACATGAAGCTCACAGGACCACGTCCCAGCACTTGTGAAATCATTACATTTAAAACGCGGGTGCTGAACAGGCCAGGAGGGGCGAATCTGTCTGCCATAATGGACGACACTAAGGACACTGACAGTCAGCTAGAGCAGAAGCAGGCTGTCTGCGGCTCGGGGGCCGGGCCTGGAGGCTGGGGGCTGGGGGGTCCACGTGGTCTGTGGTAAAAGGTGGATATGGAGCGCTGTGGAGATTTTCACAGGTGGTTTAGAAGCACTACTGATACTTAACGGATCATTTTGCTCTCGGTGTCAGTGTTTGTGAAACTGTGGCGTCAGCGAGGTCTTCCGTGGGAAGCGCTGGCAAGGACCAGCGCCTGTCGGGCCTGTGCCCGCGAGGTCACCAGGGGCCCCCCTGAGCGTCTCCGGGCGCCATCTGGACATGTGTCAGGAGCCTCAAGCGTGTGCCCTCTTGGACGGAGGCCGTGAATCTAAGGAAACGACCAGGAAGGCAGCCCCCACCTCACGCGGGACCCTCACCTTCCTGGGGCGGACAGCACCGACTCTCCAAGTTCAGCAGTGGGCGCGAATCCGTGAGGACCGGACGGGATGCGGTGATCCAGCCATTTTTTAAAAATTTCCTAACATGCTGAAAACATCTTTAATTTTAAAAAAGCCAGCGTATCCAAATACATATATATCTCATTTTCTTACAATATATCCCTTTTCCTGTGAGAATGCTCACGGGCACACACCCACGTGTGGAGATGGATGCTTCTGTGTGTGCAAGCGAGCGCGTGCACGTGGATGACTGCAGTTTCTGGTCCGCGGCCCGTGTTTCCCTGATTGCATTGAGAGGGTGGCTTTGTAAAGAATCACATCAACTCACAGGTGGGTTTAAAGTACGAAATCATCGGTTGTGTTCAGCAGGAAGCCCAGGCGTGGGGGCTGAGGCCAGGCCACAGTGTCTGCTGTGGCACGCGGGGGTTGTGGGGACTGTGGGCCAAGGCCGTGGGGCCTCCACACCTCTCCAGGCTCGGACCTCGCCTCCGAGCCAGGGACTGTTTGCAGCTGTGTGGAGCCGCCAAATTCATGCGGAAGAATTTCAACCCAAAACAGTCCTTGTAATTGTGTGTTGCCGCACTTTGGGATCTGCACTGACTTCAAGCTGCACGCACACTGCGCGCAGACTCTGCCAATGATCCAAGAGCACGTTAGTGACGTGAATTTCTTCCTCTGTCATGGTCAAGTGCATGTGCCTTTCACCTGAACTTTGGGGAACTGTGTCCTTCTGTTCTTTCTCTCGTTTTACTTTTCTGGGAGGCGGGTGGACCTGAGCTTCCGTGTCTTTCTCTGTCCGCAGCGTTACACAGTCTTTGTAGAGATGGACTGTGTGTGTGAGATCACACAGAACAGAGCCGGGGCCTGGGGTGCTCTGAGGGGCCGCGCTGTCAGGCGTCCCTGCGCCTGGGTTCTGTCTGGGGCGAGTGACTGCGGTGCCGTGGCCCCCTCCTGAGGAGTGCTCCCAGAGGCCCTTTTCCTTCGTCGGGGAAATGGGACAATTACAGCAAACCTGTGTGCTGTGGCAGGGCGGTGTGGCTCCTGTGGGCTCTTCCCACAGGAGCTGGTCTCTGCCACACACCATTCCTTTCCCCTCGCCAGCGCCAGAACGATAAACCAGCTCACAGAAGTGACATCACACAAGCTCGTCCTGTGTCGTGTGTTGTGCCCGGACCGCGGGACTGAGGGGGGCTGGGGTCACTGCGAACCGCCATGCAGAAGGGGCCAGCCATGCCCAGACTGTTAAGTCCTGCACACGGCCGGTCAGTGGGGCAGGGGCATTAGAACTGGCCTTCCCGGTTCTTAGGTCAGGGTCTTACCTCAGTGATTTTGGAAAGATCTTCAGTTAGTTCTGGAACCTATCTTATGAGGGAGGGTAAATTAACGTTGGTCCATCACAAAAGAAGGAATATATTTTAAGGTGGGTGGGAGAGGTTTCCCTCTTGTTCCAGAACGTTGTCCCGAAGACCTGACAGGCTGAGGCGGATTGTCATAGACTCGTGGCCGTTGGTTTTACTCTGTCCTCACGGAAGGGGACATTAACCCGAAGATGCTAAGGGATGCAGTTCTCAGGCTGATGCCAGTGTGGCGAGTGGGTGCCACGGTCAGAGGGGTCGCTTGGCGTGCGTGCGTGACGCCCTGTGTGTTCCCTTTCAGCCCGTCCCTCCCCGCCCTGGACTGGCAGCTGCCATCGCGCTCGGGACCCTACGAGCTGAGGATCGAGGTGCAGCCCAAGCCCCACCACAGAGCCCACTATGAGACGGAGGGGAGCCGGGGGGCCGTGAAGGCGTCGGCCGGAGGACACCCCAGCGTGCAGGTACCGGGGTCTATTCCCCTCGGGCACGCATCCGTGCCCAGAGGTGGGAGCTGGGGCTTGTTCGGCCACTGCGCAATAGCCGGCTCTGCTTGTCCCGTTTTCTCTTAAAAAACTCTCCTGCAGAGTGCTTGAGCTCTGCAGCGTCTGCACACACAGTCCCGTGTTTCTCCTCGACGCGCACGGTGGCTGCAGTGAGGGGGCCCCATAGCTTTTCCTTCCACAGCTCAAAGTCAGCCGCCATCATTGACCCTAAGCTTTGTGTGAAAATGGGAACCCTCTCCGGCGAGTCCCAGAGACTGCGGGGAGCAGTCCGCGCGCTGGGCCGTGGTCAGGAGGCCCGCGTCCCCCAGTGGGGCCGTGGCCTGTGACTCGCGGGGGTGGCTGAGGCCTTGCTGTTGCCTCATCCTGCCAGACACCGCCTCTCCCCTCGTCTTCCTCGGGCGGGCACACTTGATTCAGACAGGATGGGACAGCAGGGAAAGGACCCTGAGGGTCTGCCTCAGTTTCCTGGTGGCGCCGGCGGGCAGTGTGGGTGGTGGGCTGTCTTCTGCGCCTCTTGGGAGACGTGAACCTGGGGGTTTTTCCTTTTTTAACGTGTTCTGGAATAGCACATTTAGAAGAAAATAAATATAACCTTGAAATGAAGATGTTTTATTTTTGAGGAGAGAAGTGTGGTCAGAACTGAGGAGAGCAGCCTACAGGCTTCATGGTGCTTGCTCTCCAGAGCCTGCGCCCGCCTCCTCCCCTCCTCTGCTAGGCCCGGGATGGCCATCAGCTGCCCTGCTAGAAACACAGACTCTCTGGCCCACACAGACCACGGAGCCCGGAGCCCCTGGGTGGGCCCGCGGGCTGGTTCCATCAGCTTCCCAGCATGGCGTCTGTCCCTTTCCGTGCTTTGGGGTTCCTCAGGCAGGACACAGGAGGGATAGAGGAACTGCCAGGGCGCCAGGGAGCTCAGGGTTCCCAGGGGAGAGATGCCACACGCCGTCAGGGCCAGGCTGGGGTCTCCTGCTCACGTGTTGGGGTGACTCTGGGTGCTGGTCTCCCACCCCAAACACTTGGAGGGGAATAAGTTTCACTTGGCTTTTGAGTTGGAACATTTGTCATTGGTGGCCTCGGGGCACCTCGGTCGCTGTGATGCAGGCGTCACCCTTCACCCCCGGGAGGACGTGTGGGCGTGGAGGTTGGCTGCTGCATGGGTGCCAGTGGACTTTTGTCAGATGTTACCCGACAAGCGTTGACCCCCCTGCCCAGCCCATTGGCGGGACTCGGGTGGCCGTGTGTGGACGGGTCGCTCTCCTGCCCAGAGCTCCAGGCGGTGGATGGGGCACATGTCTCCCCCCATGGGCCCCAACTCCATCATTGGGGGATGAGGCCAGTCAGAAGGGTGCTCAGCAGGGTACCCATGTTTTTATTTTATGCCATTTAGAAAAATAGAAATCCTGTCAGGGACGGCGCCCCAGAGAGAGAGGCTGTCCGCCCAGGCGACGGCAGCATGGCGTTGGTGGGACGGTGCGGGCAGTGTTGTGGCCGCGTGCCTGCCGCCAGTTAGTGCCTACGTGCGTGGCTGCGCGACTCGACAGCATGTGGCAGCCTGCTAGACGTTTTCGGCCCCCGCCTTCCCAGCGGGTGAAGGTCCAGCTACGCTGCATCAGCCGGGCTCTGTAACTAGAGACACTTAACTCGCTTTCCCGCTGCTACCGCGTGGGACTAGATGCCCTGCCACAGACGGAAGAGGGTGTTTCAAGGCCGAGGAAATAAAGCAGCTCCAGGAGAAGAGGGAATCGGGCAGTGGAAGAATAATGGCCAATTGGCCCCATTTCTCAAAATTATAGCAGCAAGGGGCACAGGTCCTGCCAAGGGGGCGGGGGCGCCTATAAACATTAATACCTTTTGTGTTGAAATGCAAAGCACAGGGCTCATTGGGGACCACCTCTCGGCTCCAGCAATTGAGGGCTCCTGGAGGATGACAGAAGGCAGCCCTGGCACCTGCCTTTGTCATTCACCCCTCACCAGGACCCCCACCCCCAGGGCCTCAGGGTGTGTTCATCTACCTGTGTAGACGTTACAGAGAGAATTGAGACATTTTGGAGAAATTAGCAAAACTTGAAACAGTATTTAAAATATCTTACAGATTATTTCAGACTAAGTGAGGACAAATGCAAGAGGCTGGTTGTGGGTTTAAACGGGATGAACACCCCCCCCCCCCAGCCTTACAAGTGAAATGCAAAACGTAAATGGTGCTCAACAGAAAATGTCAGGTGTTGTCAGCACTTCTCATGGGTGAGAAATTAGTAATTTAGCATTTTCTGGTAGATCTGTGGCAGAGTGAATTTATTTCTATGCAAGTGTGAGGTAAGCAGTTACAAAGAGGGGGTTTTGGGGGTTTGTTTTCTTTTTCAGTTGGCGGGCCACAAGTTGGATAAAAATAGAAATTGCGCACAGTTTTAAAACAAATGAAAATAGAAAAGTCTTTCAGTTGCCGCGAAAGCACGCTAACCACAAGGGTTTATTCTGTGCTGAGTTTTTAGCGGATCCTCTGACACGGGGCTCCAGCACCACGCCCGCTCCTCTCTCTGCAGAGGCCAGGCCACGCCGCGGGCAGTTCCTGGGGCAGCCATGCACCCCATGAGCTGTGCTGTGGCCGGTGGGTCTGCGGGACATGGGCTCTGGCCCGGGACAGACTGTTAGCGCTCAGACGAAAGTGGTCACGTGCACCAAGGGCCCGGGGAGCCTGATAAAAACCCACTGACCCCGCCGCACCTGCCACTGTTCACCAGACTTTCAATTCCAGGTGTCTCCATCAAATCAAAGTCATTTTCTGCAGAATGAAAGTGCCCCAGCCCGGCCCCAGAAGGAGGACCTGCTCCCTTTCTGGAGTGTCAGTGACCGCAGGAAGGAGCTACCCGGCACACCAGCCCCCCTGCTCTGCATCTGGGGACGTGCGGTGACACGTGGGGCGTTCTTCTCAGGCTCAGTCAGAGCAGGACTGGAGGGTGGGAAGGGCCTTCTGCATCGTCCTGGTCTCTCCCTCCTTTCCACGTGCAGCCTGCCCCACGTCGCAGGACCCAGCGTAGGACCCCGTGGCCTGTGTTCTGTTTCTCCCGAGCTCCCGCGTTCATACCGCCAGTCGTGAAGGACGATGGCAGCCGGTGCTTCTGGGCCCTCCCAGGCCACCCACCCTCTGCCCTGCTTGTCATCCCAAGCCCGGGAGGTCAGTCTGCGACCCTCAGAGGGGCCAGCACCTCTGTGTGCATGGGAGCAAGGCCTCCCGGGTTCTCAGAGGCCGTTCCCTGGGTCCTGGGTGAGGTGGGAGGCCATCGTCTGCCTTTGGTCTGGGGAGGGCCTGCCGTGGGATTCGCCTTAACAGGGGCTGCAGGACGGCTGGTCTTCCTCCAGGGTTGCTGCTGATAAACCAGAACCTTATGACTGAGGGGTCTTCTCACGGGGGCTAACTGGTTTGCCAAAGGCCCTCGGTCTGCTGGTTCTGGTTTCCCAGTTTGTTTCTCCACGTCCCCCGGCGCCCGCCCTCACCGCCCTCTGCGTGGTGCCTGGTGTCCCAGAGTCCACAGGGCAGGGTCCCCTGTTCCCACCTGCCCTCCCAGGGGCCCACGGAGTGACCTGGGAGACATCACTGACCTCTGACCCAGGGGTCAAAGAATGAAGCTCTGTTTACTGAGTTACCAAAATAACTGCTCGATAGCATCTAGCCCACCACACAGGAGGCTGGGTCTGTGTGAATAATTAATAGGTCACTGAAACAGGAAACCCAGGGAAAGTCTCGAGAAGTTGGAAACAGCATTTCAGATCTGTAATTTGTACTGTCAGTTCAGCTCCCCGGTCAGTGTCGAGGGGCCAGCGAAGCCTCTTCTGGCGATGAAGGAATTGGCTCTGGAGCCTCTGAGGGACGTGGGGACCACCCTGGCGCAGGCAGCAGGGGTCCCAGCCTCGGGTATGGGCGTGGCAGCAGGGGGTCCTGGTCTTGGGCGCAGGTGTGCGCCGCGGGGGTCCCGGCGTCTGGCCCAGGTAGGGCGGTGTGCCCTGGGGTGCCGGTGTCTCCCTAGGGCCTGGCTTCTAGGCTTACCTGGGCCCCCACAGAGCATGGCGGGTACTCGCTGCCACGTAAGTCCTCTGGGGGCGGAAACCCTGGGATGGACACACCAGGAAAGTTGGCAGAGACTCGTTGCTGCCGTGATGACTCATTTTACGCAGCACCCCGGCCCCCGTGCAGACGGTTCGAACATTCCCTGGAAACCGTTCTGGGTGTTCGAACATGTGCATCTGCACTCACAGCACGTTCCCTTTCACCCAGAGGTCCGTCCTGTTGTTTCTTATGTGAGTTGTCGTGGGGGGTGGTACCTCCTGCTCTCAGGACAGGGTGTTAACCCGAAAAGCCAGGGTTTTCACAAACGGCAGACAGATGGATGTCCCCGGAGTAAGTTATTACTTGACAGCAAACTTCTGTAGGACCAGCTGGGGGCCATCTGGCCGGCTGCCTTTCTCCCTGCCCCCTCACACCCGCGGGTCTACAACTGGTGCACCTGCCCAGCACTCCCTGACGAGCGAGGGCTTGTCCCCCTGCAGCAAAGCCGGAGAGGCTCCCTGGGGCTGTCGAGAGAGACGCTCCCCTGCGCGCACCACTGTAAAAAGTGGCGTTGAGTTGACCAGACTTCGTCCTCGTGAGGGAACCGTGGCGTTGTGTTGCTGTCTCCAGACACGTGGCAGAGGCACATGAGCTCAGGCGGGTTCCTAACAGTGATTTTTAAACACCTTTGTGCGTTCCGTTGTTCAGCAAAGATGGCGGAGGTGTGGTTTTGGTTTTCCTTAGAGTCCCAGACACTCCCTTGGGAATGAAGTCCGTGGGTTACGTAACAATGGAAGCTGCCAGAAATCCTCTTGATTCAAGACTTTGGCTTCCTTGTTCCAGGCCACAGAGATTTTAGAATAAAGTTGTTCCAGGCTCAGAAACTCTGCCGATCGCCTGTAATTGCGCCTGGTCTTCTAATTATTGCAGACGGGTTCCTGAAACATCCTTTGAGGGACTGTTCTCCATGTAGAGACAGGTGTCTCTGTGCTCACTGCAGCTGAGCTTCCAAACGTCAGGTCAGGTGCACATGGGATGGGAGTGTCAGGCAGTTTAACTGGAGACAATGGTGAAAAGTAACCATCCTTAATAAAAATGTCAAAATAGAGAAAACCACACCCCCCGCTGTCCCTCCCTGTGGGGGCTGAGGCACAGGTGCTCTGTGCCCACAGGGCTGGGCCTGGTGGGCATTCTCTGCTCCATGTGCTCCGAGGTTGGGCCTCCTTCCCGCCGGCTGGCCCTCAGCGCTGTGCCCGGCAGAGCCTGGTCTTCAGCCCGTGAGCCGAGCTCTCCCCGAAGAGGAAATGCTGGGTGTTGTCCCCTTGGGGCCCCGCCGAGCGCAGGCCAGTGTGGGGAGAGGTGCAGCCCCTACACAGCCCCTACACAGCCTTGCCCTTGCAGACAGGAGCAGCTCCATGGGACCTGGGAGCCGGGACGGGCAGGGGACAGTGACCACCCGTCCAGTTGCTCGGGTTTTCATCCTTGGTCCTGCTGCCTTCTAACAGCTATCCTGTCTTTGAGGGAGAAGTCTCTGGACTGAAGGACGCTTCCTTCCTGAGCTGCTATTATGTAACTGTCCCCGAGTGTTGGCCGCCTGCTCTGGGCCGGTGGGCGCAGTCTCGCCAAGCTGGGCTCCCCCCAGGCCCGCGTTCTCCTCCGAGAGAACACTGGGCTCTTGTCTGTGCCGGAGTGCTCTGCTCTGTGTCAGCACAGACACGCAGGCCCAGCCGTGGGCCCGGATGCGCTGAGGCGGGACACACAGTTGCACCTTGACCGGCCATGCAGGTGGCTATCTCTTCTGCAGCGCTGGGTGCCAGGAGAAGGTGCTCGGCCGGGCCACAGGCTGATGTCCCATCATGTTGCCTGCATACCACCACTGTCGGCCTTTGTGCTGGGGCCCTGCCCCCACTGCCCCTTGGGTCACTGATGGCAAACACCAAGGCCAGGCATGGCTTCTGGAAGGTCCACCTCCAGCCACCGCTCTGTCCACATTTCCTCCTACTCCTCGTGTTGTATTAACTGTTAAACTTACCAGGTGTTGCCCTGCTAGGACTCACAGGGGCTGCCCTGAGGAAGGAGATCTGGGAGCATGGCCTCAGTGCCTCTGACCGACCCCGAGTGTGGTTCCCCGGGCGGAGGGATGTCAGTGGAGGTAATGGACACAAGCTTTGTCCAACCAGGGCTGCGTGGCGGGTGCCCCCCGCCCTGAAAGCCCGCGTACCGTGGATGTCTGCATGGCGAGCGGGCGGGAGGCTTTGGGCATTGGGCCAGTGACTCTGTAGGGGCGCCACCCCGTGGAACCGGGCGTTCCCGTGTGTCTAGGTCTCCAGGGGGCGGGTCCCGTGAGCTTCTCAGAGCCCCTGGATGTGCCCCTGCGGGAGCCCTGCGCCTCAGCAGAGGCCACACCTGCCACATGGATGGGGCTTCTTTGAAGACGGATGGTTCTAGAAGTTTGCTGTTCCTCCCCTGCGGCCAGGCTCCCAGGCTTGCTCTGGGTTCTGGAATCTCCAAAGGTGTGTTTGCTGCTGTAGTTTAATGTTTCCTAATGGTTTCTGAGGCTCTTAGGCACTCGTTTCTAGATCATTTTTTTCCCTCAGCAGAAAGTCGGGGCTTCTCAGCATGTTTTTAATTAGAAATGCTAAATGTAGTGTTTCCGTGCAAAACATTCTTTGATCCAAAGCTAATGCAATTTCTTTTCCTGGATGCTTCCACGTGTGTCTGTGGGAACCCCATCCCGTCGTCCCAGCGCCCCATGGACCAGCTCCGTGGGTGACATCTTTGGGTCTCCTGCGCCCGGTCACGTCCAGCTCCAAAGTGGACACATCTGAAGTACGAGCCGTCCTGTCTGCAGTGTCAGCCTGCAGGGGTCGGGGCTGGGCGGCCGCTGGGGGTGGTCCTGGGTGCCTGGCTCCCGCTGCGGGACGAGACACCTGTGTGCCGTGAGCTAGCGGGCGGCAGGTCCGAGTGTGCTGCCAGCAGGGAGCTGCCACGGCCACAGCCACAGTGGTGCACCTAAGCTTCCGTTCCCTCCCTCTGGCCTCTGCCTGTCCGCCCTCAGCTCCAGTGGGAGCCAGCCTGTAGACAGTCTCTGCTCTGCTCACTGTGCACACGCCATGCCCTATGGCCAGATGCTCACGTGAAAATCCCTGTGGTGCTTCTACGGCATGGCCGCTCCAGCCACAGGGGGACTCGCCCACTTCCCTGCGCTCAGAGGGCTGGTCACACACTGGACAGGAACCTCTTGGCGGGAAAGCTCAAAGTGACGTGCTGGAGAGTGGAAACAAGCCTCGGACCAGAACCTTCTCTCTCGGTGTCTGGATCTGTCACTGATTCACGGACACGGGCCAGTTGAGTGGCCGAGGTTGCAGAGTGAGGAGAGCTCATGCGCTGACTGCACTCTGGTACCTTCGTCTGATCCCTGAGCGCGAGCCCTTCCCGCTTGTCGTCCTGCTCTCCCCTTGTCAGCAGGGGCAGGTCCAAGGTCTTGGTGGTGGAGGGGACGAGCCAGGCAGTGAGTGGTGGGCTCTCCTGCTCCCGTGAGCAGTGTGCACCTGGTACCCTGACCCCCGGGGAACATGAAATTCCATGTCCTGGGCAGTGGCAGCTTCACTTTGCCAGATCGGAGAAGGCAGATCTGGCTCTTAGAGCCCCAGGGGTCATGCGTTTTGGTAACTTCGCAGGCAGGGGGTCTGTAAGGCTAAGTCATGGACAAGGATGGGGTTTCCGTTCCTCTCAGTCAAGACCAGGAACCTGGTTAGCTATGGCCTCACGACCGCAGAGCTGCCGCACGCTGCTTGCCTTTTCCTCTCAAAACCCGAGGACCTTCCTCCTGGAGACCATGTCCCAATCCGGGGATGTGGGGGGCGGCCGGGAGACGCGTGACTCCAGCCCCACCTGGAGCCTCCCTGACGCGGCACGTCCACCAGTGAGAGCCAACAGGTGCGTCAGACACCACCTTTCCTGTGTCTGTGCGTCCGACGAGCATCCCCGAGCGCCGGAGAGGAACGGGCGCAGCAGAGGGATGGTCGGGCTCTGAGCCTCTTGGTCGCCTCCGTTTCATCCATGTTTTGTTCGAGATGTGCATCTACCGTCGAGTGAAATAAAATACAGGGACTTTTTGAGTGAACAGCTGATTATTAAAGTCCTTAAAAACTTCCAGATCCGTTCTTAACTGTAACTGTCCCGTTAGTGAAATGAGTCTAAGCCCAAGAGGCAGACCGCCGTCCCTGTGCCACTCGTGGGCGGTGGCCAGTGGTCCTGAGGGGGCACAGTCTCTGGGCATCTGTGCTTCCCAAATACACAGCAGACTCATTAACCACGGCTCTCGCTTATTTTTTATTTTTTATTGTTTCAGAAAGATAGAAAAATTCTATATGCCACAATGCAGGAAACTCTAGAAAGGAGCTCGTTTTCCTGAAAGGAAGCAGCATGCAGCCCCTTAGAGCCCTTTTGTTGTCGTCTGTGATAAAGTGCAGTTTAAACCCGTCGCTAGAAAGAGCTGTGCGCCGCGTAAATCTGGTGTTATCTGAGAATGAGGCTGGGGTAGGACCTTCATCAGATCATTCATTCCCGGGAGGAATTCTCAGATTTTAAGTGATACCATTAAACTTAGTGTTGCTGCTGATTGTAGCAGACACTCACGCACACGCATGCATGCTCACGTGCTCACACGCACACGTACAGGCATGCACACTCACGTGCTCACACGCACACATACAGGTATGCACACTCACATGCACACGCACACTACACGTACACACGTGTGCACGCACACGTACAGGCATCATGCACATGCACACACGTACACATACAGGCATGCACACACTCGTGCTCACATGCACACACGCACATGTACAGGCATCATGTGCGCACGTGCACACGCACATGTACAGGCATCGTGCACACACGTGCACACACCCACACGTACAGGCATTCACACATGTGCGCACACGCACACGTACAGGTGTGCACACACACGTGCATGCACACAGGCATCACACACACGTACACACACAGGTATCGTGCACACATGTGCACAGCATGTACACACATGTACAGGCATGCACATGCGTGCATGTATGCACACGTACACGTATAGGCATCACACACATGCACACACATACAGGCATCAAGCGCACACTCATATGCACACACATGCACATGCACAGGCATGCACACACACGTGCACACATGCACACACACATGCATGCAAGTGTGCACGTATGTGAGCTGCTGTGTACTTTGTGCATACCTGTGTGTGGAGGGAGTGATTTCACTCTCCTGGCTCTCCTACCGTGGCATAGGGTATAGAGCATCCATCTGTGGGTTCTCTATCTCCAGGTTTCATGGATCCCTTTTGAAGGGTACACCTGGGCACCCAGAGAAGGTGCTGGGAAGGGCTCATGGATTTTAGAGTCCGGAGCCGTAAAGGGCTCCGTCCGTGGGCCTGTGAGCTGCTTTCCCCACTGTGGACACTCAGCCTTTGCTCCACGTGTCCGGTCTTCGCAGAGTGTGGCCATGAGGACAGTGTGCTTCGCCTTCTGTGACACCATCGGTGTCCCCATCCCTACTCCCCCACGCAGGGGTCTGCTCACCACACCCCAAACCAGATCTCACAGCCAGTTCCCGCTGGGACAGACCCCTGGACCCGGCCTGAGAGAGGAGACGGAGACAGACCGAGACCAAAGCCATGGACGCCATGGGGCCCGGGGCAGCTGGGCCTGCCGCTGCAGTCTGTCAGGGGGGCTGTGAACTCAGAACAGACTCAGGCCCTGTGCTGAGGCCCCCCCACTTCTTTTGTTGAGCAGGAGGCCATCCTTTGTCCTCCAATGGCACAGCCGCCGTTGTGGGGACTGTTTGAGTCGCCCATCGCTGCCGTCTGATGTTCTGGTGAGAGCGACACCTCCCCATCCTGTCTCCCTCAGAAGTGAGCCAGGACCCACTCTGTGACTCGCGGTCGTTCGGACCTAGCTGCAGCCAGCTGAGGGGCCGGCACCTGCCTCATGGGGATTCTCGTCTTCGAGAGAAGGGAGGGGCCCAGGTGTGGGACAGATGGCCTGCTGGTCACATCTGCTGGTCACATCTGGCCAGGACTTGGCTGGCTGCCTGCAGACAGGACCGGTCTGAGTGGGTTAGCTGCACAAATGGACCCACGTGTACACATAAGGCGTGCACACACCCACATGTCACAGGTGACAGGCTCTGCAGACATTCCTGGCTCGGAGAAGCCGGGGCTCGTGGGGACGACATGCTGTGTCCTCACTCAGGGCCACATGGGAGCGGCGGCTCCTGGAACCCAGCGGAGCTGGGGCGGCACACGGTCCTCACAAGAATGAATCTCCCTCCACTTTTCCTGAGTTGACAGCATGATACTGACGTTCACATCAAACAACAAGCCTGTGTTACCTGCTCTTCTGTCTCGGAACTTTTTTATAGGAAAGACGTCACATCTTAAGTTCCATGGTTCAAAAATGGGTGAATTTTCTGCCACAGAAATGTCACCTCAATGAAGCTGTTGAAAATGACTTGGCCACAGATCTCTGCTCTGCAGACGCCATCGGGATTTCCTGCAGGTGTTTTGGGGGCGAGGCCTGCAGCTGGTGACCATGGCCTCGATGGGACTGTCTCCGTGGCCTGCTTGGTTCTCCCAGTGCCCGCCAGGCCAGGAGCCCCTGCCTGACCGCGGGCCACGTGCCAGCGTCCCCCTGTACCCACATCCAGTGAGATGCACTTACATCCACACACACACTTCGTCCGTATCTGCACTCACAGGCTCAGGTTTGTGCACGTGCACACGGGTGTACACGTATGCCCACACGCCTGCATGCAAAACGCGACCAGCCTCTTGAGGTCAGTCCTCAGGGTCTTTATCTGGTGGCGTCATCCTGAAGCAGGGGGCCCCCTGCACACTCACTTCTCAGCAGGTGGAGCTCATACCCCCCAGGGAAGGCTCTGCTCTCACTGTTTTTAGCAGGTGCCTGGGGGCGTGGCCCGCGAAGCCCCGATCATGCGTGTGTTCTCAGATGGGTCAGCATTCTCCTCCAACCACCGGCGCCACGTTTTCACGTTCTTGGCTTTTTCGTTTTCCGCTCCCCTTAACGAGGTCTCTGGGGCAGCAGGTCAGTGTCTTTGCGACACGCTGTACGTCTCTGCACCGCGGTGTCGTAGGCACGAGTTGGCGTGACAGCTGATCCGCGGGCCCTCCCCACGTGGACACCGGCCCCGAAGCCGCCACTGTGGTGCTGTGCCCTCCCACGTCAGACCCTGCAACTTTCCTTCTCGTCTGGGAGGGAAGGCGTGTGGATGCAGGAAACCCTTCTGGGGGCGGGACCCTCGTGGGCGCGGGCGCAGCTTCCCTGCTTCTGTGAGGATTCAGGACCTGCTGTGGCAACTGCACTCATGCTACATGGGGTTGCAATCCCCGTTCGCCACAGGTTTGGGGTCAAAAGGGAATCCTGTCGTTGAGCTGGGCTTCTCTCCCTTTGTGGTTTGTTTAGGCCTCGTGGGAAGATGCGAATTTCACACGGGGGTGAAACGTGCCATTTCCCTTTGAACGGATGGCTCTGCCCAAGCCGACCCGAACGACCAACTGAGCAGTGGGCAGTGTCCCTCGGCTGGCCGTGTCCCCACAGCCTTGTAGCGCGTGTGCAGTGGCAGTGCTCGAAAGGACTTGCCCCAGTTGTCACTCGCCTGTCACTGCCCTGTCAGTGCTGAGGTGAGCACAGGAGCTAAAAACAAACATTTTTACTTGTGGAAAACTTAGCAGCTCTTACACCTTGAAAACGGAATAATACATTTTGTTTCGTTTAGTTGCAGCAAAGAGAGGTCATTGTTATGACAGGTAATTTTATAAATATTGTTTTGACAGACACTGAACGTGCCAGAGGCAGCAAGCCCATGCAGGGGAACATGTGAAGTATTCAAACGACTTTCCTGAAAATGAACTTCATGTTTTAAATAATAGATGTTTCTCTCCCAGGATAAACCTTAAATATTCCCATTTTCACTGAAATGACATGTTTTTAAAAGGATGGATTTCTACCCACAGTCCGCTGTGTTCCACATGCTCTCAGGGAGGCGCCGCAGTGCGGCCCCGGGGGACATGGAGACTCTCATTTCCAAATCATGTGACTGCAGTGGGGCCGCTCCTCACACTGTGGAACACGCCTTAGCCACACGAGAAACCGTTTTGGCTAGAGACTCATTTACATCTTATTGTGTTAAATGTCACAGAATGAAGCCACAAGTGGCAAAAATTGTCCCTCAATCAGGTTCTGATTTTACTTTTATGTTTCCTGTTATAAAAATGTAGATTTGAGTCCGTCACAGCATAAAGGTTTGTAACTCATTAAATTGACAAAGGACTGAAGCACCCTCCCCCGCAAGGACACGGGAAGTCGAGCTGGCCGGACAAGCTGGTCTTGGCCGCAACCCTGACCCAACGCCGTTCATGTGGGCATACTCGTGTGTTCACATGGGAAGGAAACGTTTCAGCTGGGAAAGGAGAGGCATTTCGTTTCTGTAGGATTAAAGCAACATCACCAAGAACCACATCGAAACGGGTGTTGTGTGCAGGCTCTCTTTTTTGGCCTCATTGAGGTCCTTGTGTGCACGGGGTCATGGGACAGCGAGTGCACGCGCAGGGCTGAGAGGAGCCGTCCTGTGTCCTCGCCATACGTGCCGACCACACGGCTGCGGCCTCTTCCGGCCCTCCGCGGAGACTCAGGCCCGTGTCAGCTGCTCAGCCCGTATGCACACACCTGTAAGACACGTGTGTAGTCTCTGTGCATCAGGCGCCTGTGGATCTGGATGAAAGTACAGTTGTTTCAATATGAAAAAGCCACTTTGACGATGACCACATCCACAGATGCGTGGAACCCTGTCTCTGGCAGAAAACGATGAAAACAGCATGCCCAATGCACGTGTTTCTCTCCCAACTTCCCGACCAAGCACAGCACTCTGCAGTGTGTCTGGAAAGCCCTGATGTGAGTGTGTGTGTGTGCACGTGCCCATGGGGTCTGAGTGTGTGAGTGTGCAAGCGGTGTGCGTGTTGTGTGTTTGGATGTGTGTGAGTGCACAGGTGTGTGCGTGGGTGCGTGTGGGGTCTGAGTGTGCGAGTGTGCATGCGGTGTGCGTGTTGTGTGTGAGTGCACAGGTGCATGCTGCGTGGACGTGGGCAGGACACTTGGGAACACTTCTTGCTCCCCGTCCATGCATACCCTCCTGCACTGAGCACCTGTCTCCGGAAGATTCCCCAGGTGATGGTCAGAGTCTCACTTAACTGAGACGTGGGGCACACGGGACACCCGGCCCTCAGCCTCACCCAGTGGCCTCACTCAGGAGCGCCCGGTTCTTATCTGCCCTGGGAGGTGGCAGGCTGGGCCTGGCATTCATGTTGCACACACATTCATGTGTGCAAATCTGCCTCCTGAACAGTCTCATTGTGTGGATCCTCTTCTGGGAACTCAAAACTTGTAAGTGATTTATTTTCTAATTAAGTCAAAACAGTAAGTAAATGAGTCTGGTATCAGCGTGGTTTTGATTAATGGCTCGCTGCTGATTTGAACTACACTTGGGGCAGCAGGTGGTTGCTCCTCTGGGTTAATGGATTCTAGGGTTGGATCTCCATTCTTAATCGCCAATATGACATTGGAAACATTTGTGTTGAAGCTTCTAAGTCGGGTTGAGGACGAAGGCAGTCACGGATCTGGAACAGATGTTGTGATGCACTGCGGCTGCTGATGGGGAAACAGAAGCTGGCTCTCACAAACCTCCAAGCAGCACGGCCTTGCCGTGTCTTCCTCCCCAAGCTGGGGCACCCCTAGGGAGGCTTGGGCTCTCACCCCATGTGGACAGTGATGTGCGTCCACGTGGCACATGGACACCTGCATTCTCCAGGAAACGAAACATGCGCTGCCTGACGCTGGGGAAGAGCTTACCTCCTCACCTCCTCACGGGCGGCTGACGAGCGTGCGCCTTTCAGGTTCCAGTGGCGTCTCGCTGGCCATCTCCTGGTTTCTCGGAAGAGGCAGTGACAACGACGGTGAGTGGTGGGCTGGCCACATCACAGCGGAAGCTGCGGCTGTGCCTGCCAAGCCTGCGGAGACCAGCCCCACTGCCCGCGCCGGTGTCCCACGTCTGGGCCGCTGTTCCTGCTCCTGGAGTTTGTTCTCAAATCGGGACATTGACACGCATTTACAAACCTCGCTGGAATTGCTGCGAGGCTGAGGAACGTGGTACAGAGCGTGAGGGTTGGGCTCCCTCCACGGTCCTCCTGCCTGTGGAGAAATCCCCGTCTACGTTCACGCCGGAGTCTGTCTCTCCCTGTGACACCCCGTTGGCGGTCTTCGCCTCAAGTCCCCTCCCGGCTGCCCCGCTCCCAGGGACGCCCTCTGTCATTCCCGCTGGTGTTTGCCTCCATGCTTGGCCCCCTGAGGGCACGGTGGCCACCTGTCCCCGTTGCCCGGGCCAGCGCCACCGGGCAGGACCTTGTGAGCCTGCACCTGCCTCCTCGGGGTGGGTGAGGCGACCTCAGGGTGGCCTCCTCACGGCCGGCATGGAGGCAGAGCCTGGGTGTCTGCGTGGGCGCCCTCACGCCTCCGGCCCCCCCGCGTGTGCCTCGCCTGCCGGCACCGCAGCAGGGTGCTGTGGGGTGTTCACCGGGCGTCCGGCTCTCACGGCGGCCCTGTGGGTGGGATGGTGAGGGTGTGTGTCCACACTGCAGGCCGCCCTTCCATAGGTTCTCGGAGAGCCCCAGCTGCCGGCCGGCCGCACAAGCATGGGCGGACGACCCTGGCCTCTGTGCTTATTCCCAGCACTGGTAGTGTTCCCATACGCCTGTCACCACGGCGTTGGACTGTGGCGTTAGAGCGACTCCCTGTTGTCAAGGGAAGCAAGCATGAAAATGAAAAGCAGGAGACGCGGAACAGCTTGGGGGTGCCAGGCCCTTTCTAGGCTCCAGGCTCCGCTCTGGGGGCGCAAGCTGCCAGGCACGGGGCCGCGTTTAGCCGTCACCTGCCCCTGGAGGGGACAGGCCCTGAGCCAGGAGAAAGGGGCCCACCGTGTTTATGGCTGTTTGTCTGCAACTGTCCTCTTTGCTGATAGGACGGTTGTGAGTGAGAAAGGGGACCCTGCCCTGCCCGGTGCACATCTGAATTTATTAGGGCAAGAGTTTCTGCAACTATCTTGGCGCTGCCCTAGGTTCCTGGGGGTGCGAGCCACACACGGTCCTTACAGCAGACACTTGCCAGGCGGAGAGCAGACCGCGCCATCACAAGCTGCTGGCAGAGGGAGGAGGTGGGCTGGAGGAGAGGCTTGGTGGGGAGGCAGGGCCCTCCCAGCTGCTGCTGCTGCAGGAGTTGAGCACAGCCACATGTGGCCACATCCACGTCCCGGGTGCTGCTCATAGTGGTGCTGCAGCACGTGTGCGAGATGCGTGCGTGCAGTACACGTGGGTGCGTGTGTTTGAACGGAGGTGACAGGAGTGCTCACAGCTGACACGTGACCATGAGTAGATCATAGAGACGCAGCCGGGGGCTGGGCTATGGGGGTTACTTAGCACCTAGCACTTGCTGCGCGATGTCCTTGTGAATTAGTCTCTGCTTATAAATATTTCTGAGCCGTGGGCGTGTAGGGTGCTTAGTGGGGTGTTCTTGTTCTCTTGCCAGCTACACGGCTACTTGGAGAATGAGCCACTCACACTACAGCTGTTCATTGGGACGGCCGACGACCGCCTGCTGAGACCCCACGCCTTCTACCAGGTCCACCGGATCACAGGCAAGACCGTCTCCACCACCAGTCACGAAGCCATCCTCTCCAACACCAAAGTCTTGGAAATCCCACTGCTACCAGAGAACAACATGCGAGCCATGTAAGCTGTGCACCCGCCTGGGGCGGTCGGGGGGTGGGTGCTGGGCCGTGGGGCTGCGCGTGCGTGGCTGGGGTGCTGGGGTGTGCGTGGCTGGGGCAGTTGGGGCAGGTACTGGGCGGTGTGGCCTGCATGCCCATCTCTCTGCCCTGGGCTCAGCACCCACGTAAACCATAGATCCGTAGGCTGATGGGTTTTTGTAGGGCTTCTGCCGCTGTGCACGTGGTACTTGAATAGTTCGGTCCCCATGGCCAGTCCCCCCTCATGCTTGCGTTCACCTCCTGAACACGACACCTGTTTATTTCTGAGTTCGGTGGTGACCAGATGCAAAAACTGAAAACGGAAGGAGCACAGTCTACGTGGACCCAGTTCTCCCTGGGTGGTTCTGTCGTCCCTGACGCGAGTGGCTCTGACGTGCGTCTGGACTGCCCTCGTGGCTCCGTGGAAGCTGTCTCTAAGCTGATGATTGACCTCCTCGTGTGCAAAGAGGCCCATGTTCACAGCCTCCCCGCTGCCTCCTCCCCTGCTCCCTCCCACTGTTGGGCGCCCCACACTCCAATCCCAGGGTGTGAAGAGCGGGGGCCCGTGGCCGGGCTGGGGGCGGAGCGGGGCACCCTGTGTCGTGCGTCAGGAACTGAGAGACAGGTGTGGACTCTTTTCCTTGTTCCGGGTAGTGTGGACTGTGCTGGGATTCTGAAGCTTCGAAACTCGGACATCGAGCTGCGGAAAGGGGAGACGGATATCGGGAGGAAGAACACCAGGGTGAGGCTTGTCTTCCGGGTCCACATCCCACAGCCCAACGGCCGGACATTGTCCCTGCAAGTGGCCTCCAACCCCATCGAGTGCTGTGAGTATCGGAGCTGGTGCCGTGTCCCATGCTCTGTTTTGTGGCCCCTTTCCTGTCTTGATTGTTCATGGAGACTCGTGGACTGGACTCACGTGGGCATCACTCTCACATCCCTTGCCTGTCGCGACGACTCCTGAGGAGCTCGCTGTGCTGGGTTCAGGTTCGCAGGTTGTGCATGTGGCGGGCCCACCTGCTCCCGGCGCCCGCGCGGAAAAGAGGGCAGTTTGTCCGAAACCCCGAGCTGCTTGCACTCGCCACGTGTGAGCTAATCCCCTGCGTATCAGAAACCCGAGCAGCGGGATTTTGGCGTCTGGTCCGTGGGGTCCAGCGAATCTAAGTTTGTCGGCCCGCGTCGGCCTCTCGCCTTCCCTGCCCGCCCCTGGTTTTCACTTCCCTTGTGGTGGGCATGATTCAGGTGCGTCCAGCCTTGGGCCTGAGCACCCTGCTCCTTTGGGGGCCCCTCTTCCTTCCCTCTCGGGGTGTGGCTGTCACAGGACACTCAACCTGCCCCCGCAGCTCACCTGCCCACCTGTCTCGGTGGGAGGGTCTGGGTTTGGTTCCCTCATCTCTGACCTGACTGACCCACCTCAGTACCCAGATTCCTTCCCTGCAGTGTGTCCTGTGGCCCCCCACGTGGAGCCCCACAGGCACCTGTCCCCACACCTCAGCACAGCCCAGGGGACCCGCCACAGGCCACTGCACGTGTCTGAAGCGTGGCCTCCTCCCTGCAGACCCGCTGGCTGGCTGAGAGCCACGGGTGCGCACCTGGCCGCAGAAGCTCCTGCCCGGGAACGTTGGTGGCCTCACCGCACTGTCCTCCCCAGATGACCTGACCTCCCTGCACTCCGTGCCTTGTCCCAGCCCCTCGGGTCCTGCGGCTCCTGGCTCTGACAGGACCGAGAGCCCCGAGACCCCACCCCCGGTTTACATGGGGCCCGCGCCCCCGCAGCGCCTGGGTCGAGGTCTCGCTGTGGCTCCCAGTTTCAAGCCCGCGCTCCCTTCACCGTCCACACGGGTGCTCCTCTCCTAGAGCGGTGCGTCAGTGTGTCTGTTCTGCGCAGAGGCCGAGGGTCCCCCTGGGGTGGCATATTTACTCCACGGAGGCCCACGCACAGACCCACACGTGCACACATCCCCGCGTCTTGATTTTCCCGTGGGCACAAGTCAGTTGTGCGCCTGCCCTGGTCGTCTTTGCGTGATGACGCGAACCTGCCATGCAGCTGGTGCATCTCATGCTGGAGGCTGTCCGTGTAGGCGCCATGCCCCCCCACCAGACCCCGAGGCGGCGCCGGGAAGTGCCCGTTCCTGACAGACTGGCCGACCCCGGGCCCCCCCTCAGGATGGTGGCGTGAGGTGGGGCCGGGGCACATGCTCACTCTCCTGTTCTGACCCCATGCAGCCCAGCGGTCGGCCCAGGAGCTGCCCCTCGTGGAGAAGCAGAGCGCAGCCAGCTGCCCTGTCCTCGGTGGGAAGAAGATGGTCCTGTCTGGCCACAACTTTCTGCAAGACTCCAAGGTCATTTTCGTGGAGAAAGCACCAGGTACTTTCCTTGCAAACAGACCGTGGAGCGTGTCCCGCTTTGGGCGCTGGTGGGGATTGGTTCCTGGAGGCGGAGTGAGGCCGCTCGGTGGGGCTCTGCGTGCTGGAGAGCGGGAGCAGCTCACGTAGCTCTGGCCTGTCGGAGGCCTGCCTCCACTTGCTGCCCGTGGCCCCTTGCCCGGACTGGATGGACGTCTGCTGCTTGGCTCTGAGCAGCCCCTGCTCCTGGCCACCGCGGGGCCGTCTCGGGAAGCACTGTTCTGCTCTGCGTAGGAGGGCTTCTCGCCGCTCCGAGCCACGGCCTCTTGGCAGCGGGCATGTGGATGCAGAGCAGCCGTAGTAGACGGTGGGACCTGCATTTGGACCGGAGGCCCCTCCACACCCCTTGGCATCCTTCTGGCCCCTGTTCTGGGTGCCGCCCCGGGATGCAGAGGCGGGTGCTGCTCTTCTCCGTGTGACCGGTGCCTCCCAGCATTGTGTGTGTGTGTCAACTACTCTGCCTGTGTAGATGCGTTGGCAGGTATAGACCTTGTGTGTGTGTGTGTATGTGTGTGTGTGTCTGTGTGTGTGTGCAGTGGTGGAGCTACACGTGCAAGGTGAACAGTCTCTTCTTTCTGACGTTTGGTGATAAGGCCCTGGGTGTGCTTCTGCCCCGGGACGCCCGACCCATCTGGGGAGAGGCCACTGGGCACTCGCACAAATAACGCACAAGGGCGGGCGAGAGCGTGTGCAGGGCTCGCCTCTCTCTGCAGCTTTGATTCAGGAGCCAGGTCCCTGCCGAGCGTGCCCCGTGGGCATGAGGCCCTGCCCCCGACGGGGTGGCTCCTCCCCGTTTCCAAGGGGACTGATGCAGGACCCACGCTGACCACTGGAAACCACGGTGGGGTTCAGCCTCCACGACGGGGTCCTGATTTTGTGCCAAGAGCAGGAAGCTTAAGTGCCTCCATCAAAATGGGCTTGAAAGTCCTCCGTGTTCTGCGTGGTCTGCCTGTGTAATCATGCACATAATTGGGAAACATGTTGTGAATTATGGAGAAAACCGACTAAGCATAATGATCAGGAGAATTTGCGTTACTGGAACATTCTTCTTTAGAGGAGGCTAATTTTGAAATGATTTAACTTTTTGAGCTTTAAATGTGTAAATAAATGTGTTGGGGGAGGGTCACCCGACATGGTGCTCTGCTCACTGCACAGCAAGGCGACATGCTGGGACGTGGCCCAAGTTGCCGCTTTTCTGGTTGCACGAAGGAGAAGTCCACGTGGCTTCCTTCCCCGCCTCCCTGACCAGTCCTTATTGTGGTGCTGGGATGAGACCATGGGGGTCTCCTGGATGCTCCCTGCTCTGTGGGCGCCATGGGGCTCCTTCTGCAGGGCAGGCTCTCCCGGCCTGGCTGTCCTGCTCAGTCCTAGATCTCTGTTCCGTGGCCTGGTGGTGCCACGTGGAGGTTGGCCACGAGCCCACAGTGTGGGGACCTTAGTCCATGGATGCATAGCTGGCACCATCCTCCCCTGGGGACCCTCCAGCCACCACTCCTGAAGTGGCCTGGTGCCCCCAGCACGGCCGGCGAGACGCGGGTGTGGAGGGCGATGTGGTCGCAGGTTGTGCCCGACCCAAGTGGGTATAAATGCCGTGGTTACACGTCTGGATGCTGTCGCTCGCTCGAGTGTGTACTTAAGGTGGTTTGCTTGTTCACACGTGTGCACACGAGTTTTAACTCTGGGCAGAGGGGGCACTCGTGCTTCTAACGCATCCCGATGCACTCCATAACTGTAACTAGGCTTTTCCTAGTTGACTTTTTGTAGAAACCGTTAAAGGCAAATTAGGTTACCGTTGTCCCATAGGTTTTTGATGAGGTCTTTGGTCTGTGGCAAAGTTCAGTCTTTAAAGTGCTGTTTGGCGCTAAGGCCGGAATGTGATCAGGGAAACCCTCGTCACGGGAGTCCCGAGCGTGAGCCCGCCAGGAAGGCCCGTGTGGTCCCCGTTCTTCCGGCTGCTCTGGGTGTCCCGGGGGTGCCTACCGCCCTGTGTCTGGGCCTCCCTGCAGTCGCACTGGGCTTACGCACTAGTGACCCAGAGCTTTGTGAGGGTTTCAAGGAGTGGTTCTTTCTGCCTGGGGGCTGGCCACACCTGCTGTATCTCCCAGGAGAAGGAGGGGCATCTGGCACCTGTGCTGAGAGCAGCATTCAGCGTCTTCGTAGGCGGCGGTGCCAGCCCCGCTGGTGGGTGTTGGTGGGTCCCCGGGAGCCAGCCCAGGCAGGAGGAGGGGCTGGGGGGACCTCACAAGATGTGAGGTGTGTGAGAGCAGGTGTGTGAGAGCAGGTGTGTGAGCAGGTGCATGTCAAGGCATGAGAGCAGGTGTGTGAGAGCAGGTGTGTATCGTCTGTAATGAGCGTGAGTGGGGGCTGTGTGTGTGAGGATCCCCTCTGTTGTCGTGGGGGTGCAGCCGCCCGCGCTCCTGGCCACATCGTGTGGCAGGGACAGTGTGTGCGGGAGCCCCAGGTGCCCTGTGATCTTTCTGTCCGAGTCTGACCACAGCCGGGCAGAGCCGGCGGGGCTGCGTTCTGAGGGCTCTCGTCATCCAGGGTGCAGCGGCAGCCTGGCCGGCACCCGCACCTCCTCTCGCGCCCTGGTCCAGGGCCGTGGCCACGGGGCTATGGTTTCTACTTCCTTGGCGTGCTGGTTCTGAAAGGTTTCTGGAAATTGTGCAGACACAGACACCGCCAGCTGGTGGTGTGGCTCACACACGTGCAGGTCGTGACGTGGCGTGTGGAGGAAAGATGTCTCCGTCGGAGTTTCCCGGGGTGTTTGTGGGAGGCGGTGGGAGCACACATCTGTCCACTGAGACAGCCGCTGCCCCTTGCTCGCCCACGTCAGCGTGCCGAGGCCTGACCTCCACGGACGTTGTTCTCAGGCAGCCCGCTCTGGTGAGCGCTCCGCAGGGCCTGTGGCTGTGCGGGTGGGGGAAATAGCTGGTGCCCCTAGGACAACGTCACCTGTGACCCTACCTGAGACTGACGACTCTGAAGCCACGCTCATTTCCAGTGAGCCAGCATGCAGCCTCGAGAAGGCTTTTTCTTACGCTGTGGTCTCAGATCGAACGCTCGCCCCCCAGTTGTAAACTACGGGACATTTCGAGTGGTCTCGGGGTCTGCCCGTGTCCCAGAACCCCCTTCTCCTCCCCAGCTCAAGAGCTTCCCTTTACTGATGTCCCAGCATGCGCCCTGGTGCCCACTGGGGAGATGAGGCTTCAGCCCAGCCAGTGGGGATTCCCCTCCCTCACTGGGCTCTCCTGTGGGGACCCAACATGCTCTCCAGGCCCAGCATTCGAGAGACGGGGCGGCCAGTGGGGGCTCAGCATGCCCTTCCTGGGGCGTGGTGACCTGCGCTGGACAGTGTGCAGAGGACCCAGCATGGGCAGGAGGGCCTCTCCGCAGGCCCCCACGGGGCTTCCCGAGTCAGACCAGAGGCCTTGTGCCCTTGCCGGGAGAGGGTTGTCACTGAAATTTCCTTTCTCCAGGCTGGTGGCCAGTCTTTTCTTGTGCTTTGCCCCAAACCATGCCTGGGTTCTCCCAGCTCAGCACTGAAGTGACATCCAGAAAGTGGGCCCAGGTCCCTCCCCAGCAGGGAGGGTATTCTGTTCCAGATCCCGCCCTCTGGCACCCATGGGTCTTGATGGGAAGGGGCGCAGGAGTGGGTGGGTGTGCAGAGGATGCTGCTGGACGAGGTCACACAGGCTCCCTCTTCTTCCTCCTGTCGCAAGGCCGCCTACACGCACGCCACACACGCTTTGGAGAATGTACGTTTTACGCCTGCTTTGTTGAGGTGGAACTCACCAACCACTCAGGTCATCCATTTCAAGTTCAGGGGTCTTTGGTCTACTCGGCTAGGCAGCCATCTCACTAATTCAGACATTCCCAAACACCATCCACCCCATTCTCCCAGCCTGGCAGCTTCGAAGCCACTTCCTGTCCATGTGGACCCGCTGGTTCTGGACGCTGCCCTGCCCGGAGTGGCGGTATTGGTCCCCGCTGTGTCTGGCTTCTGCGCTGAGCGCATGTCTTCAGCTGTGTCCACACAGGGTGTGTGTTGAACTTCGTCCCTCTCGAGACTGCTATAGCATTCCATCATGTGGATGGACCACGTTGTGCTAACCCACTTGCAGTGTGGACATGGGGCTTGTGCCCACCTTTTGGGTCTGGTGCTCTCTCAAACACAGGTTCCTCTGTGGACGTGTGTGCCCTTCCCTGGGCGTTGCCCGGGTGTGGAGTCCTGGTCATTGGAAGGCCACGTTCAGCCGTGTGGGGACCAGCCAGGCTGAGCCCCATGGCAGGAGGCTGATTTCTTTCTCCTCTGGAATCTCTTCTGTAGGAAACAGGCTGCTTTGAGCGGTGTTGGGGGGGCCCCTGAGTGAGGCTTGGGGAGTTTCAGGGATTGAAGGAAGTGAAGACCGGCTGCGTGGAGGCGCTCCCCCTGGGTAGCACCCCCCAGTGCCGCCGACCCCGCATGCTCGAGAGTCAGCACCCTGTCTCTTCCGTGGCCCCCACAGGAGTGTGGAGGGGCCCCCTGTGTACACCTCCCCCACTGCTTTCCTTGACAGCCGCCCCGTTATGGCGTTCGGTGTGCAGCCTGCCCTCACGGCCGGCAGACAGGTGGGGAGGAGACCATGTGCACGTAGCCGTGGGCCCCGGGAACGTGTGTTCCACCACGCAGATGTGTGATTCGGTCTGATCGGGCCTCTGCTGTTTCCATCCTGCCCATTGGCTGCGTGACCAGCAAACCGCTTCAGCTGATGCTGTGACTTGGGAGGAAGCTGGTCACTTGGCGTCTGCGCCCCTGCTTGCCAGGGGCTCGAGTGGCTGTGTCTCAGGAAGCTCTGATGCTCCCGTGGAGGCTGGGGGCCCCACGTGTGGCCCCGTCCGGCCCCAAGCCGCCCCGGGAGCTGTGTGACTAAGAGCTGGGCTCAGAGGCTGCGCCAGCCACAAGCCAGCCGTGGAAGCCTCCAGGCGGGCGGGTGTGGTGGGGAAGCCTTTCCGATGACTCACACTGCAGGGAATTCCCTAATGATTCGGAATATTTTTACTTCTGGGCTTGTGCACAGTTTCCTACCGAGGACCCAGGGAGCTCTTGATAAGGTTGGGGCTCCCAGGCTCGTTTGGGGCTGGCCTTTCCCGTCCCCATAGAGTCTGGGGCTTTGCTTGGCACCCAGGCCAGGCCTGCCTTTGGCTGGAGCTCCACAGAAGCCGACGCCCAGAGGCCGGATGCCCAGAGGCCGGACAGCAGGGCCCGCACCACCAGCTCCTGCTGGAGACCAGCGACCCTTCCCTCTGGCGCTGGTACACGTGGGAAGCAATTTTGTAATTTCCTAGCGTCCACGATGGTGAGCCACGTTGAATGGCCTCAGTGCTTCCGTCTTCGGACAGTCAGTCTGTGTACACTTCTGTGTCTACACAAGTGGAAGCAGCTCATTTAGGACCCTCAATAGAAACAGGCCACACGCCTGCCCCCGTGGGCTGTGACTCAACCACAGATACAAAGACTCAGGGAAAACAGGGCCAGAGCCCAGGACCGTCCTCAGGTGGGCAGGAAAGTGCAGGCAACGAGCTCCTGCGCCGCGGGCCTTCCAGAAGCCGGCATTTAACGGGAGCATCTGGGTGCGTCTGTTTGTGCTCCGTTGACCTGCACCTAGCAGGGCTGGCGTGTGGGGGAGCTGAACGTAGCGTGCACTGTGGGCCTGTGTGGCTGGCCGGCCCTGAGCCGACGCTCTGACAAGGACTGGGACCCACCCGCCCAGGAGGGGCTGGAGTAGGAGGGCTCTGCTGTCACATTTGGCCCACGGGCTCCACAAAGCACCCCGTCAGCTTCGTGACGCGGATGAGCCCACAAGGTGTGTTCACAGCGAGGCCGGGTCTGCTCTCACCCCCCTCTCGGAGGGAAGATGGTGGGCGCCGGGTCCCTTTGTTGCTGAGCGCCCTGGCCCTGGCCCTCCCTGGGCCTCGGCTTCCCTCCTGCCCCCACTCCGATGGGAGGCCCAGACACTCGAGAATTCCTCAGGAAAGCCTGAGCTGTGCTTTCCACCAACAGACGGAGACCGGGCAGCAGCCAGAGCTGCCCCCAGCCGTCCAGGTTTGAGACCTAAAGCTGCGTTTCTCTGAAGCTGTTTTAAGAGGCACCGAGAACATGAGAGACTTGCTTACAGGAAGAATAATTTCGATTTCCTTAAGCGAGGGGTGGGTGGGGCCGCAGCCCGCGAGCCCAAGGCGGGTCTGGCCTACGCGGCCTAGACAAGCCTGCCCTGTCCCCACGTGGGGCACCTGGACCCCCATCCCCAGCTCACAATCATCCGTCAGCTTGGGGGGCTGGGAGGTTAAGGATGCTTCTGCGCTCTGGAAAGTGAGCGGCTTTGTGGAAGTCTTGGTTGGTGCCTTTGAGAACGGGACGGTGTATTTTTAGTTTCCAATTATGTTTTCCTGGAGGAGACACGGACACTGATCCCTTGGGCCACTGGTCTGCATTTTATCACCGAGTGGGTTCATCTGGTGGGTAATTTGCTCCGGGACCTTGGGTGTCCCGAGAGGCTGGTGTGGTCCTGGCAAGCCGACGCTGCTCTGGGCTCTGTGTGACTCACATTTCCTCCCTCTGTCTCCACCCTCCTCCCCTGCCCGCCCGCACTGTCAGGCAGAAAGAGGAGATTTTGTCTAATTTATTTATAATTTAGGATCTGTAAGACACATACATCTCTTCTTCGGAAACAGAGCAGGAGCAAAAACTAAGTATGTCTCGCTGTAATTGTTCGTTTGGGGACAGACTTCATAGAAGATGGGGAAGGGGGCGACCTTGGCAGGAGACTGACCTCAGTTAATTCAAAGTAACTACCCAGCCGGTCCCCACACAGTTGGCCGGCCATAGAGGGGCTTCCAAAGGCCAAGTACTCGGTTTGCAGACGTTCCCGCCAGTGTACTTCTCGAGGCTCCCTCCCTCGCAGGCCTGGGCCTGCAGAACACTGAGCCCTTTCAAGGCCTATTGGGAGCCTTTTTACTTTTTTTTAAACATGCAAACGGCCACTGGGGTAAGGTTAAAAATACCATGTTTTGCATTTCTGTATCCTGATGTGGCAAGAAGTCGTCACAGAAAGGATTTTATCGTTTAGCTGGCAGTTCCTGTGGGCAGAGGCAGGACCGTGGCTCCTGGGCTCTCACTCGTTAGAATAACTCTGCTCCCAAAACATACAGGCTTTGCAGGCACCCTCATTCGGCCCCTGCTCCCAGTGTTTGCACCTCAAGGCTGGAGTCACTGACAAGAGCCAGGACACACACCTGGGTCCAGGTCTGAGGACCATGCACTTTTTCCCAGGTCCTGGCATTTCTGCTGGGCTCGCACTCCCTTGACAAAGCTTGGCATGTAGAAACCCTCCCACATCTGGTGTGAGGCTGGGGCGGCGTGCCTGTGGACGTAGGCAGGGGGGCAGATTTCTGGGGCACTCGCTGCATGTGGCTCCCTCTCGCAGAGCTAGGGGCCTTCAGGCTCCGCCAGGCTCCCTGCCCCCACGTCTGGGCCTGGCACGTCCTCTCCGCCGGTGACCCACACACGACTGTTTGCTCTTACGAGTTAACAGCCAGGATGGCCTGAGCTAGTCAGAGGGCGGTGGTCTGTGGGGTCCCCTGTGCCTGGTGAAGGCACACGGTCTTGTGCGGTGGGCTTGACCAGGCATCCAGAGTGACCAGCTTCCCTCTACCCCTTTCTTCTAGACGGTCACCACATCTGGGAGATGGAGGCGAAGATGGACAGAGACCTGTGCAAGCCGGTAAGTACGGCCAGACATACAGCCCGTGGTGGCACCGGCTGGCTCTGGAGGCTGGGGGTTTCCTGCTCGCGGGAGCGACGAGACATACCAGATGGAATAACAGAGCACAAAGCGGACACTGTGGTAAAGCGCTTCCTGAAACAAGTGTTCTCAGGACACAACCCGCTGGAGGGCAGGACCCCTGCCCCCAGGAGGTGCTCCGTCCCCTGTGGGGACCGTGGGCTCACACCTGAGCCCCCCCGGTGATCGTTGTCACCAGGGGTCCCGTGGAAGCCGCTGTTCTGAGTATGAGTGGGCACCTCACCTGCCCCAGCATGCCAGGCTGCGTGAGGTTCCACCGGCGTCCTTGGCACCCATCACCAAGTAGACTCTTGTTTTGAATATGAACTAGATGCGAAGTCAGGTCTCATGGTGCCACTCAGATGTGTGCTCATTCCATCTGCCAGTTAGCTGGTGTGCTCGTAGGTGCCGGCAGGCTGCGGAGCAGGGGCCTGGCCTCGTGGAGGCCGCCGCGCATCTCTCAGGCCCACAGACACCCGGCGTGCATGCACCCACGCGGACACCCAGCCTCTCACAGCTCCTTGGTACTGCTTGTGCATGTGGGTACCTGCAAGGTCTTTCCTGCCCCCGTGGTTGTTGGTGGAGGAGGGAGGATGGTCGTCTACAGGTCTGCAGTTCATGCTAGCCGGCACACCGTTCCTCATCCCCGGACCTTTCACTGGAGCCTTATGTTTAAAGTGGATTTCTCATAGACAGCAAATAGCTGGGTCTGACAGTCCGTCTGTTCAGTGGTGTATTTAGAACATTGGTGTTCAAAGTGATTATTGACAGAGTGGGATTAACCTCTCCTATCGCGTGTGAGTGTGTTTTGCTTGGTCCCAGAAAAGCAGCAGGGGACTTCAGGCTGACCTAAGACTGTGGCCAGCAGGTGACTGAAGAGGTTCAAAGTCCTCCCAAGCTCTGTAGCTCAGCCCACTGACCATGGTGGACGGGCGTGTGTGGCCCCCAGCTAACCCTGCTGACCATGGACAGGTGTGTGTGGCCCCTAGCTCAGCCCACTCACCGTGGACAGGTGTGTGTGGCCATTCTCACAGTGCCGGGAAATGGGAAGTTGGCTTACTCAGAAATAGTGCTCAGGGCAGGAACATACTGTTTTCTCAGGGCTCCCGGGGGCCTTGGGGTGTTGTAGCAGGGTGCACAGGGAGCCTTTGGGTGGTGGGATTTCTGACGCCATTAGGTAGGTATCTCTGCCCTGCGGCTGGTGGGACTCTGAGTCACGAGGGGGACCCCCAGCCACCATGGAGGTAGCTGTCTGACGGCTGCTCACTCACGGCAGGCCCAGGACCGCCCGGGTCCTCACAGGTGGCTCTATCAGGATGAAGCATCTCTACTTGGGACTTCAGCTTCCTTTTCCAAAGCTCTAATCCAACGGGTGTCAGATGGAAAAGATCCCTCCCTGGCCCCAGGGGGAAGCCTGTGCTCTGGAGCTCGCTCCCTTCCCGTGATGTCCAGGCCTCCTCCTGCACTCGGGACCTCACACGCGCACACACGAGCTTCTTCGGGTTCTGTCCCGTTTCCCGCCTGCCTGAGAAGCCCCTGGCTCAGCAGGCCCACCAGGTGCAGCCAGCTCACGGGTTTGTCGTAAACAGACACCTGGCAGTAGGACAGACAGCTGCAGGCCGCCTCCAGCAGCCTCCTGCATGCGCCCCAGCCCGCGAGGGGGCCCACCCGTCTCCCTGGAGCAGGGAAGAAGCTGCAGAAATCCGGTGGCTTTCCATATTGAGACAATTCCTGCCCAGTTTGCAGGCTCAGCTTGAGTGTCATTGACTTTTCTACTGATTTTGAATAGTTGTGTAGTTTAATGGAAGCTTAACAGTTAACGATTGGGGGTTTTAAAAGAAACATAATAGTATGTGTGAATGAGGATGTACTTTAGATTTACTATCCATTCTTCTTATCTCTTAATCGAGGTTTACTTTTAAGTATTATTTCTAATCATAAAGGAGTATGGTGTTCATTGTGGAAATTTTGAAAATATAACAAAGTATAAAAAAGAAAGCAGGCACCTTGTGTAATTTTATCCCTGCTAACGTTTGGTCCTGCCAGGCTTTCCTTGGTGTGTGTGTGCATGTGGGTCTGGGTCTGGGTGTGTGAGTGCCTGTGCATGTCTGTGTGCATCTGGTTCTGGGTGTGTGCGTGCGTGTGCATGTCTGTGTGCGTRTGTGCGTGTGGTCTGGATCTGGGTGTGTGAGTGCGTGTGCATGTCTGTACGTGCGGGTCTGGGTCTGGGTGTGTGCGTGCGTGTGCATGGCTGTGTGTGGGCCTGGGTCTGGGTGTGTGCGTGCGTGTGCATGTCTGCGTGTGGGCTTGGGTCTGGGTGTGTGCGTGCGTGTGCATGTCTGTGTGCATGTGTGCGTGTGGGTCTGGGTCTGGGTGTGTGAGTGCCTGTGCATGTCTGTGTGCATCTGGGTCTGGGTGTGTGCGTGTGTGTGCATGTCTGTGCGTGTGGTCTGGATCTGGGTGTGTGAGTGCATGTGCATGTCTGTGCGTGCGGGTCTGGGTGTGTGCGTGCATGTGCATGTCTGCGTGTGGGCCTGGGTCTGGGTGTGTGCGTGCATGTGCATGTCTGTGTGCGTGCGTGCGTGTGCATGTCTGTGTGCGTGTGGGCCTGGGTCTGGGTGTGTGCATGCGTGTGCATGTCTGTGTGGGTCTGGGTCTGGGTGTGTGCGTGTGTGTGCACACATTCACACGCACACACATGCACTCATTATGTCCCAGGCAATTTGTAAACAAAGGATTGTGCTGTATGCGTGGCTTATGTGCTGTTGTGAGTGTAGACGGGAGTTTCTTAAAGCAAGTTGCGTGGATGCGTCGAGTGCCATTTGTAATCCCTGCTTTCCCTGTGATGACAGATGTTCTGTTCCTGACTCTTTCCTGCATCTCCCTTCCCTGCTCCCACGAGGACGGTGCTGTGCACAGTGTTTCTATTTGGAAAGCTAGAGCATATCGGCCTGGGCCCGCATCAGAACAGGGCCCCAGTCACTAGAATTCATAGAAACCAAACCACAAAGTCGAACCTGGTCCGGGGGCCGCCCTGTCCTACCCGGACCTCCTGCTTCTGCCCGTGTGACGCATCATACACACTTCTTGCAGACTCTCCTGTTGACGGCTCCTCGCGGCTCAGTTTATGTTGACGGCTCCTCGCGGTTCAGTTTATGTTGAGCCTCTGTGTAAGCAGGACCTCCTCTCTGTGTCTTCCCTTCACTTCTTCTGTGGGGTCTGACTCCACGCACTCTGTGCTCCACAGTGGCTCGCTGTCGGGGAGGGCCAGCATCCCCTGCAGGGTTCTCCCATGTAGTCGAGTCCTCAGACGTAGTCTGTCTGCCCTTCCTGTTCCCCGTGCCAATGGTGAGGCAGAGACGCAGAGTGACCCGGAGCCAGGCCCTGGCCACACGTGCCCCCGCCCCGTGGGACCCACGCTTTGCCCCACTAGCTCCACGTCTGCAGGGTTCTTCTTGCTAAGGGGACGAGATGCGCAGGCGGAAGGAGATGCGGCTCGTTGCCTCTTCCAGACGGGACGTGGTCATTGAAGCACTGAAGCCGCTTTGGAGTGAGCGTGGCCCCAGGGGGTGGAGCCCAGAGGGGCCCTGCTGTCCGTGCGCACCCTCGGCAGCGGGCTTCTGAACCTCAGTTTCTTTGTCTATAAAAGGAAAAGGTTGGGCCTAAAGTTCTCTTCAGTTTTGTTTTAACATTCTTAGGATTCCATTACTAACATGATTCAATCCATTTTGCTATTAAACTGGGTAATAAGCTACAGCTTCTTTGACAAAAACCTGATTCAATGGATTTTTCTTGTTTTCTCTACTTGCTAACTTAAATCATTGGACAAAAAAAAATTGAAGAAACATTTTGGATGTGAAATCCTGTCCCGCAATGTGAAGTCGAGCACAGCGTGGGCACCTGTGGAGACCTGTCCCCTGACTTTGGCCCCTGGCGTCAGGCAAAGAGTGGTGCGCACACCGACACTGCTGGGACCCGGGCGGCCTGACCCCCAGCCTGTGTCTCCCGTAATGCCGTGCGCCCCACCTGACTTATTTCAGACCTGTACTCGAAGGAGCATAATCTTTGTGACAAGGTTGCCAATTTGCGCTTTAGACTGTGAGAGGTTAACAGCGCCCACCATAAGCCATTCTGTCCCTGTTTGTGATTTCAAACTGTCCACGCCTCTCCCAACCTGCTCACGTTGCGCTCACCCACCTTCCATCTGAGGGAGTCTGGGAGGCCGTGGCAGGCGTTGGGCCTTCGTCACAGAACCGGTCCCCGAGACATGTCTCCAGGAAGCACCTCCCCCGGGTCTTCATCACGTTACCTGAACAGGTGCTCACCGTGCCATCTGTGAGCCCAGTGTGGGACTGTTTTAGTTTCCAAAGGTCACTGGCCCTTTTGGTTTGGGCAGGCAGACGCGTGGGGGGTCTTTCGAGGACCTCTCCTGCCACGTGGCCATTCTGCCCTCAGATGAGCACCAGCGGCTTCGCACGGGGATGAGTCGGTGGCGTCTGAGGGGAAGCCCCAGCCAGCCCGCTGCCCCTGCCCCCCAGCGCACACCACCTGTCAGCTCCGGTGCTCAGGCTGCCCACGTGGGGCTGGCAGGTTCAGTCTGCACGCACATGCGCCTGTGTCACAGGCAGGCTGTTTGTGGGCATCTTCTCCTAAGCAGCTGGGACAGCCACTGGGGAGTTCTGGAGGGGCCGCGCGGGCGCATCGTGTCTGAGCCTCTCACCGTCTCCCTCCTCTCTGCCATTTCTCACCAGAACTCGCTGGTGGTTGAGATCCCGCCTTTCCGCAATCAGAGAATAACCAGCCCTGTGCAAGTCAGCTTCTATGTCTGCAACGGGAAGAGAAAGAGAAGTCAGTACCAGCACTTCACCTACCTTCCTGCGAACGGTAACGCTCTCTTTCTAACCTTAAGCACTGAAAATGAACCAAGGGGGCACTTTTTCTAAAAGACACAGGAATGCCAAGATGTTGTCGCCGTGAAACAGTGTGGTTGCCTTGTACGTTTAAGCTGCATTATCATCCCGTTAGCAAGACCGTGTCTTCAATTCTTAAAAAAAGAAGTGAAGCTTTCCGTGTATTTCCCTTTATTACTGCTGTGGGTGGGGGCTGCATATTGGGGTAATTACTGACCATTTTGCTGGCTGCTTGCAAATATAGAACAGCCCAGGGGGAGAAAAAGTACAGCCCTTCTGTGCTCAAAAGCTGAGGTGGTCTAGGTGTGTGTTTAAATTCTATAGATGTTTAAGGTGGAAAAGCAAAAAGTTATAATTATTTTGCAGGTGCCTTTAGAAATAAACCTATGCTATTGAGCCTAAAGGCTAGTGCTTGATGTGGTCATTAACTAACATTAACGATTTCTGTGCTCATGTTAATGCCCCACATCACATTCTTCTATGAATAATTGCATTTCCTTGTGACCATGAGGCTTTCAGGCCCGAGCACCTTTTACTCAATACTGTCCTCGCTGAGACTGTTTCTACACCTTGAGGATAGATGCTTAGGACTTAGGAAAATCAGTTTGCCTTTTCTGCTTCTTAAGGTGTTTCCTTAAAGAAAATACCATGTGTTTGTTTTTTTTTTTACCCCCAGAACTAGTAGAAAATAAATGTGCTCTGCCTTGTCCTCAGAGCATCGCCTGGCGTTCTGCCTCGCGGGCCAGGGTGTGCGCTCAGAGAGCACGGGATCACTTGTCATCCTGGGTTCGGTTGTGTTTTGTGTCAGCTCAGCTCAGCCAATAATCGTTTTGTACAGTAGCTCTTCTAAAAACTTGGGAGATTTGTATAATTTAAGAGGGAAATTAGTGATACACTAAAAACTATTGTGAAAGCAGCCACGTTGCTTTCTTGGTAAAATCAAGATTCTCTGAGGGTTTAGTTCTCTTTAACCATAATGTGTCATTTACAAAATAGACTAGATCGTAGGAAGGCCTAGAAGAGCTGCGCTGATGTCAGCTAGAATTAACTGTTTTCTGGGCAAATGTTAGCTGTGCCTTTGAAGATTGGAGTAACGCGATCTTGTTGTAAAGTCACCACCTCAAGAGAGGGGACGCAAGCTATAGGACTGCTTGTGTGTGGAGTGTGTGCATGTGCGCGGCTCCCGCGGGTTGGGCGCCTCATGCTCTGTGACCCTCCTGGGCTTGCGTGCTCTGCCACGTGCTCCATCCCATCTGCTCTTGGAATGAGGGGCAATATATCTTACAAGAGAAAATATTTAGTCAAAATGTAATGATTTTGTCCTAATTAAACTTCAAGCGTGGTTGACCAAAAATTGAATGTTTTAAAGAAAACCAGGCTTTATAAGAAAAATTGCTTTTTAAAGCAGTTTAGAAAATATCTCTCACATTAATGTTTTCTGCAGTCCCAGCACTGAGCAGTAACACGCTCTCCCGTGTTAGCAGGAGAGGGCCTATGCCTGTGACCTGCACCTCTTACAGGAGGGGACACAGCCCAAAGAACATGTTACTAAGATACTGGGGTGCTGAGGACTCTGCATGTGCCATCCTATCTCCCCGCCCTGCAGTGGGAATCACATGCTGCAGCCTCACCCCACAGGGACCTGACTGCCCTCTGCCCCGGGACCCCGTCCCCACGAACTCCGTCTGCCCCGGGGCCCCGTCCCCACGAA